>NW_006399881.1:1346842-1360534 GCF_000299155.1 Elephantulus edwardii
TGTGGCAATTGGACAATTAAAACAGACTTTCAAGGGGGGAAAAAAAGAGGAACGCACTGGGGGGAGGGTAGAGAAAATTGTACAACAATGAGTGAATGGAAACCCAAAATCTCTGTAAATGTTCATGAAAATTAATAAAATTTTAAAAAAAGAAAACAAAAATCTTCACCACTGGATTAATATGGATAGAGAAATAATTGAAACTATGAATGATTTCATCTGACTTGGAACAACAACCAATACACTTGGAATAAACAGGATATGAGGAGATGTATTGCATTTGGAACTTCTGTAGTCAGAGACCTCTCCAAATTACTGAAAAATAATGATATCGGTTTTAGGACTAAGATGTGCCTAATTCAGGCCATGGTATTTTCAATCACTTGCTGTGCATTTGAAAGCTGGACAATGAGTAAAGATGACAGAAACAGAATTTATGCCTTTAAATTCTGGTATCAGAAAAGAGTGCTAAAGATCCCACAGGGTGCCAAAGCAATAAATAGATCTATCTCGGGGAAGACGTAGCTAGAGTGCTCCTTGGAAGTAATGAGGAAGCTTCATCTCATATGTTTTCGGAATGTTCCTTGGAGAGGTACATTATGCTTGGGAAGGTGGAGGGACAGTGAAAGAGTGGAAGATCCTTGAACAGGTGGTTTGACACGGTGACTACAGCAATGGGCTTGAGTGTACCAGAGATTGTGCGGATGGCTCAGGATAGGCCAATGTTAAGGTCCATTGCTTATAAGGTGCTATGAGTTGTATTCAACTTGATGGCACTCAACAACAATATATAGGCCTAGAGCTCTCAGTAACAGTAAAACCTGTTACTTCTGTTATATTATAAAAATGTTTGATAACTTAAAATGCAAATACTTCCAGGACATTTAGTATATTGAAGAACGATGTTGTTGTGAGTCATTGAGTTGGAACCAGCCCATAGCTGACCCTGGAGCAGATTATTAAGAGGCAGTAATCACATGGAAGGAGATTGCTCATCCTTCTCCTGTGAAGAACAATGAGGAAGGAGGGTGTAATACTTATCTGAAATACTGGAATTTAGTTCACTGGAAAGTGAGTTAATCTTGTATAAGTATCTCCTTGCCTCCTACACACGATAGCCACCACACATTATATACACAACCTGTCCTAGCCTCCTATATTTGAAAACATATAGCCTAAACCAAGTTGCCTAAATTTAACTGAGCATCAGTGAAGGCTTCACACACAGACACACACACACACACACACACACACACACACACACACACACACACACACACACACTTAGGGCATTCCTAAAGAGATTCTGATGCTAGTTATCTGGGATGGATCCAGGAGTCTGTGTTTTAACAAGTATTTTGGGCAATTCTGTTGTTCAGCCAGTTTTGGGAACACTGGTCTAAGAGAATCCTGTGAGTAGCAATAGATATTGTTACATAAGCACTCAGAATCTGTAAATTGTTATCTAGGACAAACAAAA
The DNA here is from genome assembly GCF_000299155.1 of Elephantulus edwardii. Lineage (NCBI taxonomy): Eukaryota > Metazoa > Chordata > Mammalia > Macroscelidea > Macroscelididae > Elephantulus > Elephantulus edwardii. The sequence goes on from NW_006399881.1 coordinate 1,348,323, forward strand.
TCAAGTAGATACTAATTAAACTTTCATAGAAATTTGTATTTCTACCTTGCCAATGGTGAGAGTGAATCATGTTTCCAATTTATATGTAACTTGTTTCTTGGATTATTGTACTACATTAATAAGTAACTCCTTTCATATTTTCTTGTGAGACTGTATCAGTATTCCTTTATCACTAAATAGCTAGCATTCCTGTAATAACCCTCTCAGCAGAAAAGGTCCTATAATCTCTTTCTAATGGAGTTAATGTAGTAAGTAATTTTTAATAGAAGTCCCTATACTGTTTTACAGCTATATCTCTATTTATCTCATTGTTAGCATATGTACATGAAGTAAATTTTGACTTATTGAAAACTCATACACAACAAAATCAAACACTGCTAGTTTTGCACAATCATTGTTATGCTTGAAATTCTTGCTACAGTCATTATGCCAATCCATCTCGTCAAGTATCTCCTGTTACACACCAAGGGTAAAGTATATTAAGTATAAATAAAGAGACAGAATACCAAGAATGCAGGAGAAAACAGAGGTGAAGCAGGAGGCAAATAGCACTGACCTTAGCTTCCCTGTGTCTTTATCGAAAATTTCCAGGGAGTAAATCACCAAGAGAATTTAATGCAAATAAAGCTAAGCTCTTTCTATTGAAAACCTTTTGCTTGACTCAGGAGGGTGGGGTTAGCAAATACAATACAAGAATCCTATAATCGCTTAAGGATTGCCTTAGTGTCTACCCCGTAAACATTTAAGGATTACCTTAGTGCTTCACGGTGAATTCCAGCTTGTCTTCGCCTACCTTATAACGTGAAGTAGCATTTGGTTTATTATAAATATTTAGTATGAAATTTAGCTTCCCGTAATTTCCACTCTTTTCCCAAATCCTCTAGTCTTCCAATAATTATACATGTCTCAAGTATATGAGACAAAAGTTCTCACTTCCAAGCAGTACTCTTACTGAATGATTTTATCCTGGCTTGTTTGATTATCTGGTTGTTGCTGTTGTTATGTGCCATCGAGTCACCTGCAACCCATAGTGACCCTATGTACAGCAGCTCTGAAGCTTGCCCTGTCCTGAGCCAGTCTCACTAATTCTGACACACCAGCCCCCATTGCACCAGTATCAATCCATCTCATCTGTGGTCCCCCTCTTCTGCGCTGTCCGTCCACTCTTCCAAGCATGATGTCCTTCTCCAAGTATTGGTCCCTCCTGGTCACGTGCCAAAAATATGTGAGACAGAGTTTTAAAATCCTAGCCTCCAAAAAGAAACTTGGTTTCACCCTCTCTAAGACAGACCTATTTGTTTTTCTCATAGTCCATGGTATGTTCAAGACTCTTCTCCAGCACCAACAATTTGAAGGCATCAATACCAAAAATTTAACACAATTCCTCTTCCTTTTTAAAAAAAATTCATTAGTTAATATATGAGGTGATTGAAAACACCATGGCTTGGATCAGATTTACTTTAATGCTCAAAAGCATACCTCTGCTTTTGAAGACTTTAAAGAGGTCATTTGCAGAAGATTTATCCAAAACAAAATTTAGTTTCATTTATTTTTTTAAAAAACCTTTTTATACTAGTTTATTTATAAAATTTGAATACATTATTTTCCAGAACAGATTCTCCCAATTTCCCTTACCCTCCCCACTTATCAAATTGATTAATCGTGATTAATTTTCTCCTTCTCCTGCACCTCCTCAACCCTCTGCTTCTACCCTCCCCCTCCCTTGGATCCTTATACTCATTCTACAACAATAGTTTTATACAGTATTTGTCCTTGTGGGACTGGGTTATTTCACTAAGCATAATGCTCTCCTGTCTCCCCCAAGTTAGGTAGTACTTTACAGAATCATTGATCCTGTGTCTTGTATAGTATTCTATTGAGCATGTACCATAATTTCTTAATCCATTAATTTGTGGTTGGACATCTGGGCTGTTTCCATGTTCTTGCAATGGTGAATAATGCTGTACATTGGTGTACAAGTCTCCATTTGTGCCTCAGTTCTAACTTTCTCAGGGTATATTCCAAGTCATGGAATAGCTGGGCCATATGGAATTTTTATGTTCAACTTTTTGAGGAAGTGTTAAAATGCCTTCTAGAGTGGTTGTACCATTTTACAATCCCACCAACAATGTAGAAGAACATCCTCTCCAACATTTATTACTTGCTGCCCTGTTAAACTTAGCCACTGTTACTGGAGTGAGATGGTACCTCATTGTGGTTTTGATTTGCATCTCTCTTATTGCCAGTGTTTTTAAGTATTTCTTCATGTGTCTGTTTGCTATTCGAATATCTTCTTCTGTGAAAATTCTTTCCTTGTCTTTTCTCAATTTGTAATTGCTTGACTACTCTTCCATGGGAGTTTATTGTTGATTCAAATAAGATAAAATCCTTAATGAGTCCAAAATTTTCTACATTTATCATTTTTTTAATGGTTCATTGGTGAATATATTTGTTTTAACCTAGTCTTAACTTTAGTCTCAATGGAAAATATTTATGCTCTGCAGCAGGTATTATTAACAACGCCATCTTATAAGAGGACATTATTAAGTTATTATAGATTTTTAAAAATATCTCAGCAAGGTATTCAATATAGCTATCAATCATGAGTTTATGATATTGTGGCATGTTAAACATACTTTGTGCCTTTCAACTCTCATCCTTTATTCCACTTAACAAAAATAAAACATACTCCCACACACATACTCATGCACACAAACACATCACTAGTAACCACATAATTATGTTGAAGTGAAATTTTAAATAAAGTATCTTCTATAGTCTCTGAACAGTTTCAAACAAATCTCTAGACACAAAAATTTCTCAATAAACAGCAATTATGCAAAGGAAAAAAAGGCATGCTAAATTTTTTTTATCATTAATTTTGTTTGTTTAGTCTATTTTGTTTGAGGAAACACGAGCAAAGACCCACACACATACTTTTAGCTGATCTTTTGCCATGTGTTCTGCATATGGATAAAAGAAATGAATGAGCCATTAAAACTTTCTTTTTTCACATTTTACAGTACAAAACAAAAGGAGAGATCAATGCCATCTCTCATTTCAAACAGTTCTCAACAAATAAATAAACTCAAACTCTCATTGTTGACAAAACAAAATCAACTCATATCTGACTCTCCATTGAGTTTCCAGGGTTGTAAATCCAGGAGAAAATGATTCATCTTTCTCCCTTGAAGCTTCAGCTGGTTTTGAACTGTCAGATAGGTGTGGTCTTAGGGTTAGAAGTACAACTTTCTATGAAGAGCTCCTAAATAAATAAAGCTTAAAAGAAAAACACTGCTTCAATTTTTTTTCTTTTTCTTTTTTTTTTAAATAGGGGATAGCGCGCACGCAGTCCCCCACTACCACAAATTATGCAGTTGAGTTTCCCGCATTTGGGGAAATTGCAGGGGTCAGCACACCCCAAGTGCAATGGGTGAGCCTCATCCTGGGAAAACCACCTGCCTGATCATGGTGTTTCCTCTGCCAGGTAAGTATGCTTCAATTGTTTTAATATGCTTTGACAAATAAAGGCTCAGGTTGAATAAGTGTTTATCGGATCATGCTTATAGAGAAAGCCTATGGAAATAAGTAATATATGTATTACTCTATCTGTGTTTCATTGATTATGCAAAGGCATTTGACTGTGTGGATCATAACAAACTATGGCTGACTCTGAGAAGAATGGGAATCCCAGAACATTTAATTGTGCTAATACGAAACCTATACTTGGACCAAGAGGCAGTAGTCAGAACAGAGCAGCATAACACTGCATGGTTCAACATTGGGAAGGGTGTACGGCAGGGATGCATCCTGTCTCCATACCTTTTCAACATGTATGCAGAGCAGATTATCCGAGAGGCTGGGCTCTATGAGGAGAATTGTGGCATCAGGATTGGTGGAAGATCTATTAACAATCTCCATTATGCAGATGACACAACCCTGCTTGCTGAAACTGAGGAGGACCTCATGCACTTGCTGCGAAGGGTCAAGGACTGCAGCCTTCAGTATGGACTAAGGCTCAATGTCAAGAAGACAAAAATTCTCGCCACTGGACCAATTAGCAGCGTCAGGATGGATGACGAAGAGATTGAGAGTGTTCACAGCTTCAGTTTGCTCGGCTCCACAGTCAACACTCTTGGCACCAGCAGTCAGGAAATCAAAAAGCGTATCGCGATGGGAAAGTCTGCTGTTAGGGACCTCTCAAAGGTACTCAGGAGCAACAGTGTCTCTCTGGAGACTAAGGTGTGCCTGATACAGGCCATGGTATTTGCAATCGCTTGTTATGCATCAGAGAGTTGGACAATGACTAGGGAGGACAGAAGGAGAGTGGATGCTTTTGAGCTGTGGTGCTGGAGAAGGGTACTGAATGTACCATGGACTGCCAGGAAAACAAACAGATTTATCTTGGAGAGGATTAAACCAAGCTACTCCTTGGAGGCAAGGATTCTGGGGCTTCGTCTGACATATTTTGGACATGTTGCCAGGAGGGACAGGTCCTTGGAGAGGGCATCATGCTTGGGAGGGTGGAGGGACAGCGCAGGACGGGAAGACCCTCTATGACATGGATTGATTCGGTGACTGGGGTAATCGGGATGGGTGTGTCAGAGGCGGTGCGGTTGGCGCAGGATAGAGCAGGGTTTAGGGCTGTTGTGCATAGGGTTGCTATGAGTCGGAAATGACTCGACGGCACATAACAACAACAACAACATGTATTACTCAGTCATTGCCACCCAATTATAACCAACTGATAGGTGAGCCTCAATTGGGTTTCTGAGGTTGGAAATTGTACAAGAGATTTCCAGATCTTTCTCCACCAACCTGCTGGTGGATCTGAATCACTAGAGAGTCTCAGCTTTTGGGTTAGCTTAGCAACTTAGCCATGGACTACGTCAACAGAGCAATAAATGTATTGTTGTTTTTATATGCCATTGAGTCAGCTATGTCTCTTCATAACTATTCATAACAATCCTATGGATAGTTCTGAACCTTGCCCTAACTTGAGCCAATTTCTCAGATACAACTGTCCCCATTGCCTCAGGTCCTATAAATGATTCATAATGTTGAATCAAGAATCTTAGTAATCATTTTGAAGAAACAATGACAAATGTGTCCAAAAGCTTCAAAACAAAACTATTATAACAACTTTGTATATTTAGATCAACCAATTAGGAACAGTCTAGATGACCACTAGTAGTAAAATGATGAAAATATTACATTAGAACTCTAACATAGCAGTATAGTGTTGTTAGGTGCTCTCAAGTTGACTCTGACTCATAGCAACCCTATGTACAGGAGAGTGAAGTCCTCCCTAATCCTGCTCCATCATCATAGTCTCCGCTATGCTCAAGCCTAGGGTAGCAGTCACTGTGTCGATCTATCTCTTTGATAATCTTCCTCTCTTTTGCTGAGCCTCTGCTTTTCTAAGAAGATGTATTCTCGAGGGACTGCCCCATCATCATAACATGCCAAATTGATGTCACAGAAAAGCGAGCATATATAGGGCTGAGTCTGTTGATATTCTGTCAATTCCTCGAGCCCTGATTTTTTTCTCAGTACCTTCAGTGCTGCTTAGACGTCTTTCTTTATTACCATTTGTTCTTGATCCTTTGCTAGACCCTGAAATGATTCAGCACCAACTAATTACTTTTGATACAGTGTCTCTGTGCATTCCTTCCATTTTCATATGGTGCTTCCTGTGCTATTCAACATTTTGTTAATGTTATAGTTGTTGCCATTAGGTGCTGTCAGGTTGTGTATGACTTCTAGTGACCCTATGAACAACAGATCTGAATTCTGTCTTATGCCATCCTCATCACCTCTGACACATTTGAGCTCATTGCTGCAGTCACTGTGCCGGTCCATTTGGTTGAGGATCTTTCCCTCTTTCCTTGACTCTCCACCTTCCTAAGCATGATGTCCTTTTCCAAGAAATAGCTTGTCCATTTCCAAGAAAATGCCCAAAGTATATGAGATGAAGCTTCATCATCCTTGCTTTCAAGGAACATTCTGGATGAACTTTTCTATGACATAGATGTTTGTTCTTTTGGCAGTCCATGAGATATTCAGTATTCTTCTCCAACACCACAACTCAAAAGCATCACTTTTGTCATCCTTATTCATTGTCCATGTCCAGATTTCAGAATCACAGCAAGTGATTGAAAAGATCATGAAAAGATCAGGCACACCTTAGTCTTCAAACTAACATGGCTGCTCCTCAGTTCTTTGGAGAGGTCTCCAACAGTGGACTTGCCCAATGCAGTAATTTTCCTGAACTCTTGATTGCTGGGATCAAGGATATTGACTGTGAATCCAAATAAGATGAAATCACTGACAATCTCAATATTTTTACAATCTATCATGATATTGTTTATTAGTCTGGTTGTGATTTTTGTCATCTTGATGTTGAGATGCAATCCATATTTAAGGCCTTCGTCTTTGATCATCTGTAACAAGTGTTTCAAGTCTTCCTCATTTTCAGAAATCAAGGTGGGTCAGCTATGGGCCGGTTCCAACTCAACGGTACACACCAACACCTATTTAGAGGAGACATCTCTTTTCCAGTTTTATTTTGAGTGCTTCAAACCGGAATTTCTCACCTTTCATCAGTTTATCATACAATGTACTACTACTGTTCATAAAGTTTTCGCTGGCTTGTTTTTGGTTTGTTTGTTTTTGTGAATACACACACACACAAAATGTGTGACCCATCCTGTATTCTAGTCTTTCTTAGTCTGGAAGCTCCACTTAATTCTGTTCACTATGAGTAAACCTGTTGATTTTTGAAAGGCTGGTTATAAAGCTTCCAGCTCTACAATAACATATAAGTTATCACAATACAGTACCCTAACATCGAAGTGATGGTTTATACTTCCACAAAGAAGTCTGCAAGGACAGATACCAAAGCAAATTTAAGAGAGGTTGTTTTTGGTGTTGTGATATTACCAGTGACAATAAAATAGATAATCACTTTTTTAAAAAAGAAAAAATCTTCAGACTGTGTAGGTAGGTTGATGATAGGTATTAATCTCTACTAACGTCAAAAGATCTGTTTTAAAAGGCAAAAGAAAAATGACACAGAAACACAAAACATTTTAAAAATAGAAGGAAATGATTACAAGTAAATGAGCAATATCCATAGATTCCTGAAAGCAGATGAAATAGTAGAGATAAAAGCTAACAAGTAGCTAGTTATGCAGCTAGCAAATGAAGGAGAAAATTAGGCCTAGCCTATAGAAAGACTGGTCTACTTTAGCTGAGAATCACAAACGCCTGGTGAGCCTTAAGAGTGATTCTAATTTAATTGGTCGAGGGTGAGTCTAGGGCATCAGGACTTTTAAAAAACTCTCCAGGTGATTGTAAAATGTATCTGAGCTTGAGAACCAGTGGTTGACAACAGAGAAGTGCTTTTCAGTCATTTAAATGTATGGGAACCACTTGGGGAAGAAGCTAAAATGTAGATTCTGATAAAGTAGATCTGTGGTGAGACCTAATGCCTATGAATTTGCATTTCTAATTTGCTGCCAGGTAATTTATGGGTTACACCTTGATATTATAGCTCAATGGTTCTCAAATATGAGTGTGCACCAAAATGCTCTGGAATGTTTGTTAAAATACAGATTGTTGTTATCACATGCCCTCAAGTCAAGTACGACTTGTAGCAACCCTATGAACAACAGATCTGAGCCCTGTCCTATCTTCACACTTTCTGACACACTAGACCCATTGTGGCAGTCGCGGTGTCAATTCACATGGTCGAGGGTCGTCTTCTCTTTTACAGACCCTCCACCTTTTCAAGCATCATATCCCTCTCTAAGCATGCCCCTCCAAGCAATATCCTCGAAGCATGTGAGATGAAGTTTAATCTTTGCCTTCAAGGAGCACTCTGGCTGCACATTCTCCAAAACATATTTGTTTTTTTTTTCTTTTGGACAGCCATGAGATGTTCACTGCTCTTCTCCAACACCACAGTTCAAAGTCATAAATTCTTCTTCTGTCATCCCTACTCACTGTTCAACTCTCAGATGCATGGCAAGTGATGGGAAAGACTATGACCTGAATCAGACACACCTTAGTCCTCAAACTGACATCATTAATCCTCAATAATTTGGAGAAGTACTTAACTACGAACTTAGTGCAATCTGTCTCCTTATTTCCTAACTGCTCCAAAATATCTAATTCATTAGGCTTGGGATGTTAGTGCCCAATACTTAATATTTTTAACAGTTTTCATGGATGATGATGTTGCTTGCCCTGGGCACATACTTGGAAAATCATTGCATTATATGTTAAGCTAAGGAGGCTACTTGGATAGTGGGGTGGCTGATGGCTGTCAAGTCTATTTAAATTCATGGCAACCCCATAGGGCAGAGTAGGCCCTATAGAGTTTGCATTGCTGTGATTTTTATGGAAACAGACTGCTGAGGACTTCAAACTAACAATTTTTCTTCAGTTTTATTCATCAACCCATGCTCAAAAGTTCTGAAGAGGCTCTTATTTCTACACACTAATTACAAATCTGAATATATGCAATATTTCTATCCTACTTTTTGGAAGCAGGAGCAGCATCCACTTCCTAAATAACATGCCTCCAGAAACTCTATGAACTTTGATAAATGTCAATAGTTGTAGAGAGGCTTCAGATCTTTTGTTCATAGGGTCACTATGAGTAGTGCTTGACTCGAAGGCAATCAACAACCTCTCTCTTACCTATATATAATTCAGTACAACCCTGCTACTTTCCATCATATGAATTACCTCAAATTCTTCCCTTGAACAATAATAGTCTTTATGTTGAAGCCTAATTCAAGCTGAAGAGTATAGTTTTTGCGCTTCATCATTAAGCGCTTCCAGTCTTAATAATTTTCAGCAGGACTGTGCCATCTGCATACAGCAGGTTGTTGATGAGTCTTCCTCTAATCTTTCTCACATTCTTCTTCATAGAGTCAAGTTTCTCAGATTATTTGCTCAGCATACAAAACAAAGAGCAAGTTTCAGAGATTCTTCTAACATCCATTTTGGTTCTTTCCTTTCTTCACTATCATTTCAACAAACTTTTAGTTTTTTAAAAAATTATTTTTCACATACTCATTCATATTTATTGTGCTTCATTCATGTACACTGTGATTGTGATTATTATTGTTATTATTATTATTTTGTGTGTGTACCATCAAATTGGATCTGACTGGTATAGGAGCAGATTGCCCCCCTTTCTCCAGCAGAGCATCTGGTGGATTTGAACTTCTGGAATTACAGTACAGCTTCTTGCCATTAGGCCACTAGGCCACCAGAGCTCCCTGTACATTGTGTTTTACATAATCATTTGCATGCTATATGTTTTATATAATTAAACACAATTGATCAATGTCTTCTTTTCCCACATTCAGGTACAATTTGCTTTATGTATTTACTACTTTTCCCTTCACTCTTCCTCTAATCCCTTACACCCCTCCCCCTTTCTCTTCCTATTTCCTGATTTCAACAGCCATATAATCCCTTTGTCAATTCTTCCCAGGTTGATCCTCCCTTATCCCAATCCTTTACTGTGTTCATTGCCTATTCATTCTGTCTCTGCTCTTCCTATCCACCCACGCTCTAGTTACTTTCTCACTTTCACAGTAATAGCCTTTGGCACTATTTGTCCTTTTGTGACTGATTATTTCCCTCAGCATAATGTTCTCTGGCATCACTTAAGTCACATAAAATTTCAAGAATTGTTTGTTCCTTAATGCTGTATAGTAGGCTACTGTGTGAACGTACTACATTTTTTTCCATTTGTTTGTTGATGGGCATTTAGGCTGCTTCCAAGTTATTTCTATTGTGAATAATGCTGTGGATTATTGATGAGGTGTACATAACTCCATTTGTGCCCTGTATAAAGGCTTTTTAATAAAACACACACATTTTGTTTTATAACACCACTTACAATGTCCATTATGTCTAATCATCCACTTACTCTATACTACCTTTCCCTTTACCTAAAACCTTTTGCTGTCTTCATGCATGATATCCTTGATGTAATCCTCTAACTTCTCTAGTATTATATTGCTAGTGTTCATTCATTGAATCAGTTCTTGAGAAGAGTTTTAAATTCAGGTAGGATAAAGTAAAAATTGTGTTTTGACTGTGTGGACTTAATTTCCTTGAGCTTCAATAAGAACGTACGCCTAGTGGCAAGAAGCTGCACTACAATCCCAGAGACGCACGGTTCAAATCCACCAGATGCCCTGCCGGGGAAGGAGGGACAATCCCCTCCTGTATCAGTCAGATCTGATTTGACGGTACACACAAATAAGAAAATAAAAATTTAAAAAAAATAAGAACTTGCATGTGAGCATCTGTTGGTTTGTTTCGCAGTTGATCTCTGGATCTGTTCTGATGATAGTAAACTCTCCCATCATCTTACTCCACATCTGTAGTCAATTTGATTCCTATGTATTCCACTGGGCAAGGTCTATGTGCTTCTTGAGGTTGTTGTGTGCCATCGAGTTGAGTACAACTTGTAGTGATCTTATGAATAACACATCTAAACTCTGTTTAATCCTCTGCCATCCTCTGATATACTGATACATGGTTACAGTCACTGTGTTGACAGTTATTTCGTCTCTATCACTGATCCTCCACATTTTCAAGTTTGATGCTCATCTCCAAAGGATATCTCCTCATAGCAGCATGCCCAATATATGTGAGATGACACTTTATCATCTTTGCCTACAAAGAGCACTCTGGCTGCACCTTCTTGAAGATGTAGCAGTTTTTTGTTTTTGTTTTTTTTTTTTTTTGGCAATCCATAGAATATCCAGTATTCTTCTCCAGCACCAAAGCTCCAAAACATCAATTCTTCTGTCATCCTTATCCATTTTCCAGCTCTTAAATTCATAGCAAGTAATTGGAAAAGGTCATGGCCTGAATCAAGCACATCTTAGTCTTTAAACTTGTACTGTTGCTCCTCAGTACTTTGGATAAGTCCCTGAAAAAAAAACTTTTCCAATGCAATGCATTTTTATTTCTTGCCTGCAGGTAAAAAAGGGTGTTAATTGTGGGTCCACACAAGATAGAATAATTGAAAATGTCAATCTTTTTTCCATCTATCATGATGTTGCCTATTGGTCCAGTGGTGAAAATTTTTGTTTCCTTGAGGTTGAGATGTAATCAGTAATTGAAGGCTGTATTCTTTGATCATCTGCAGCAAACATTTCAAGTCCTCCTCACTTTCAGTAAACAAGTTTGTGGCATCTGCATGATGCAGGTTGTTGATAAGCCATCATCTTCCTATCCTGAGTCACCTTCTCCTAAACAAACCCCAGCTCCTTAAATGACTTGTTCAGTGTACAGAATGAATAAGCATGGAGAAAAGCTATAGCCCTGACACACATCCATCTGGATTTTAAAACATGCAGTGCTCCCTTGCTCTGTTCAGACACCAGCTTCTTGGTCTAGGTATAGATTTTGTGTAAGCAAAACTAAATGTTCTAGAATTCTCTTCTCAATGTAAACAATAGTTTATTATGATCTTCATAGTCAAATGTCTTTGTACAGTCAATAAAACAGAGATATTCTGATATTCTCTACTTTAAGCCAAGATCCATCTGGAATCTGAAATGATATCCCTGGTGCCATGGTCTTTCTCAACCTAGCTTGAACTTCTGGTAGGTCTTGACCAATGCACTGTTCTAGCCATTTTTGGGGTGCTCTCCAACAACATTTTGCCTGCCTGTGATATTAATGATCCATTTAAAAAAATGTATTTACATAAAAACAACTATGAGATATCATCTCACCCCAGTCAGAATAGCAAAATTTAACAGAATAGCAAGCAACAAATGCCGATGAGGTTGTGGAGAAACTGGAACCGTTATTCACTGTTGGTGGGAGTGTAAAATGGTGTAACCACTGTGGAAGGCGGTATAACACTTTCACAAAAAGTTGCTAATAGAGATACCATTTGACCCAGCAATTCTACTACTGGGAATATATCCCAAAGAGACCATAACTGACATCGATGCAGATATATGCACACCCATGTTTATTGCCGCTCTGATCACAACAGCAAGGAGCTGGAAACAACCCAGGTGCCCATCAACAAAGGAATGGATAGAGAAGCTGTGGTATATTCACACAATGGAATACTATGCTGAATTGAAAAACAAGGAACTCATGCAATATTATTCAAAATGGGTGACCCTAGAGGACATTATGTTGAATGAAATATCTCA
>NW_006399881.1:1360756-1365220 GCF_000299155.1 Elephantulus edwardii
GGAAGGAGTGTTTCTTTTACTTTTGAAAGAGAGGAGCAAACTGGGGGGGAGGGCTTGGGGGTGGGGGAGAAGTGCAGCAATGAATGAATGGAAATCCAAAATCTCTGTAAATGCTTATAAAAATTATTTTAAAAAAAGAAAAACTAAAGCAAAAAAAATGTATTTACACTGAACGAACCATCAAGTGTACAAACTTTTGTCAGGCAATCTCCAGGCACTTTTATGTAACCAAGGCTGTATTTTTCAAACTACCAGTTCCTCTTCTTTGTTCATAACATCGACATTACAGTCATCAATTATTATTAATGCAGTTTTATTTCATGTTTAATACATTTCAGACTGCAGAAGTTGGTTGTTGTTGTTGTTGTTAGGTGCTGTCTAGTCAAGTATAACTCATAGTGACCCTATGAACAAAAGATCTGTACCCTGTTCTATACTGCATCATCCTCACACTTCCTGACACATAAGACCCATTGCAGCAGTCACTGCATCAATCCACCTGGTGGAGAGTCTTCCTCTCCCGTCGCCGACCCTCCAACCTTCCCAGCATCATGGCCTTCTCCAAGGAATAGCATCTTCTAGCAACACGTCCAAAGTGTGTGAGGCAAAGACTCATCATTCTTATCTCCAAAGAATTCTCCAGCCGTACCCTCTCTAAGACATATCTGTTTGTTCTTTCAGCCGTCCATTGGATGTTCAGCATTCTTCTTCAACACCACAGCTCAAAGACATGAATTTTTCTTCTGTCTTTTTCATTCACTTTCCAGCTGTCAGATGCATAGCAAGTTATCATTAAGATTATGGCCTGAACCAGACACACCTTAGTCCTCAAACTGACATCATTACTCCTCAATAATTTGGAGAGGTCCTTAACCGCAAATTTTCACTATGTGATATGCTTCTTTATTTCCTGACAGCCAGTATTAAGGGTATTAATTGTGGATCCAAGCAAGATGTAGCTGTTGACAGTTTCAATCTCCTCTCCATCCATCATGATGCTGCCTGTCGATCCAGTGGTAAGAATCTTTGTTTTCTTGACAATGAGCTGCAATCCATATTGAAGACTGCATTCCTTGATCTTTTGCAACAAGTGCATCAAGTCCTTCTCACTTTCAGCAGAAAATAGTCGCAGTCCTCAATTTCTTCATCTTTGGCTTTAGTGGTTGGTGTATATATTTGAATAATAGTCATATTTTTAAAAAGCCATCCTTGAATACAATGCATATTATCTTGTAATTGAAGCATTTACAGAAGATAATAAAGACTGCCTTATTGATTATATAACTCAAAATCAAGAAAACAAAAATCTTCACAACTGGCACCATCACAATAGATGGGAACAAGAATGAACTTGTCAATGATTTAATTTTACTTAGATCAACAATCAACACTCATGGAAATAAAAGCCAAGAAATTAAAACATGTGTTGCCTAGGGAGAATCTACTCTCAAAGACCTCTCCAAAATAAAAATAGTTCAATGATGTCAATTTGATGACTAAGGTATACCTGATCCAAGCCAGGGTCTTTTCAATTTCTTCCTATATATCTGAAATTGGACAATGAATAAAGATTACAGAGAAAGTGATTCGTTGGAATTGTGGTGTTAAATAGCACCTAACAAGAAAAATAATAGCATGCAGATGGAATAGATATAATGAAAGGATGCAATCTAGAGACACACTTTTAAATTTTTTTAAAATATATTTTTGTGTGTGTATGTACCGTCAAATCAGATCTAACTGGTACAGGAGGAACACCTTTAAAAATTTTAAACCATGAAATATCTCCTTCTTCTCATCTAATAACTGCTTTGTCTTGGTATAGTTCCTGTGTGAGCATAATTGTGGGTTACAGAATTTCCATTCTTCATGTGATAACCACAATTAGTTATTATCCACACAGTTCAATGTCTTTACATAGTCATTAAAATGAAGACGACTTAAAGTACACTGCATATCTAAACTAACAAATAAAGAAGTAGAGAAGTTGGCCAGACCCATCACAAAATGAAAAATTGAACACACAGAAATTAAGAATTTATCAACAAATTCATAAATATAACAAATTCAGCATCAGATAGCTGTACAATGACTAAGGATGACAGAAGAAGAATTCATGCCTTTGAGTTGTGGTGCTGGCGAAGAATACTGAACATACCATGGACTGCCAAGAGAATAAAAACATTTGTCTTGGAGTAGGTGAAACCAAGTTTCTCCTTGGAGGCAAGGATTTTGAAGCACTGTCTCATATACCTTGAGAATGTGGCCAAGAGGGGCCAGTCCTTGGAGAAGGACCTCATTCTTAGAAGGGTGGAGGGACAGTACAAGAGAGGAAGACCCCAGAAGAGATGGATTGACCCAGTAATTTGGGTAATGGGGATAGGTGCGTTGGAGTCAGTGAGACTGGTTCAGGATAGGACAAGCTTCAGAACTGTTGCGAACAGGGTCTCTATGAGTTGTAGGCAACTCAACAGCACATAACAACAAACTAAAAATCCAAGTTAAAAAAAGTCCTAGCCACTGATGAATTTTGCCAAATCTTCTGAAAAGAATTAACACTAATTCTTTTAATTCTATTTCAGATTATAGTTAAAGAATTTTCCCAAATTCATTCTATAAATAGAACATAAGAACAACCTTGATATCAAAGCCAAAGATACTACTAAAAAAGGAAATTATGGACAAGTATCCCTCATGAACACAGATGCAAAAAAATCTTGACAAAATCCTAGGCAATAGAATCCATCATCATATAAAAAGAATTTATCATGATCAAATGAGGTTCATATTAGTTATGCAAGTGTAGCTTCACATAAGAAAAACAATCAGTATAATACACCACAGTAAAGAGTAAAGGAAAATAGTCATATGATCTTATAAATTGATGCAGAAAGGCATGCAAAATTCAATGTCCTTTCCAGATAAAAGTGCTCAACCAAATAAGAAAAGAAGAGAAATTCCTCAACATAAATATGAACATATATACAAAACCATGTACAACATTAGTCCGAATGGAAAGAGATTGAAAAGTTCCCCTTGTGAACAGGAAACAGACAAGAATACCCTTTATTACCATTCCTATTCTGTATTTTATTAAAAGTCAGAGCCAGAGCAATAAGGGAAGAAAAGAAAATAGGAGTCATTCATAACAACAAAGAAGAAGTTAAATTATTTCTATTTGTAGATGATATGACTTATTTAGGACCTCTATTGGCCTTTTGGGTAAGGAGTTATGTTGCAAACACAATGACAGGATGTTTGAATCCACCAACTATTCCAAGGGAGAAAGATGGGCAATCTCCTTCTGTGCAATTTACAACTCTGAAAACCAACAATGAGGCCTCATTATGAGTCTCTTTTGACTTGGTGAAATGAGAGCTAGAGATGGATGACCTTACATAGACAAAATTCACAAGAAAATTACTGGAACTACTTTATCAATTCAACAAAGTGGCAGGGTGCATGCTCAACATACAAAAGGAAGTCATATATTTCTGCATTGACAAAGAAAACTCTGAAAACAAAGAAGAAATTGCATTTAAAATTGTCACCCAAAAGATAGAAGAAAAATAAATAAATCTAACCAGAAATACGAATAACCTAAACAAAGAAAACTACAAAAACACTACTTCGGCAAGCCAAAAGAGGCCTATGTAAGTGGACAAACACTTCATGCTCAAGGACAAGAAGATTAAACATTGTGCAAATGGTAATACTGTATATATACTACATTCTCAATTCAGATCCTATCATTCTTCAAAGACAAGGACAAATGTAAATATAATCATTAACTTTATAGAAAAAGGAAAAAGAACTCAGAGAAGCAAGGTAGTATTTGGGGACGTGTGGGGAAGTAGGTTGCCTTACACTTCCTAATCTCAAAACCACATAGTCAATGAGACTGCCAAATGTAGCTACACATGCTCAATCTGAAGGGGGATGAAATCTATGACTGTGAACTTCTAAAGATTAAATACCATGTGCATCAAAACCTTTTTTTCCCAAAAAAGTGAAAAGAAAATCTACTGACTGGGAAAAAACTTTTGACAACCCCATTTCAGACAAGGATCTCATATCAAAAATTTACCAAATTGTATAGGGCCTCTACAAGAAAATGACTGATCACATAATCACAAAATGGGCAAAAGACATGCAAAGAATTTTCACAGAGGAAGATATTCAGATGGCCAACAGACACATGAAGAAATGTTCAACATCAGTGGCAATAAGAGAGATGCAAATAAAATCCACAATGAGATACCAGTTCAGTAGCAAAGTTTAGTAGGGCAGCAAGCAATAAATGTTGGAGATGTAGAGAGATAAGCACTTTTATATAATGGTGGGATTCTAAAATGGTACAACCACTCTCGAAGGCAGTTTTGTGTTTCCTCAAAACTCAAGAACACAGACTGCTTGGAATATATCCTGAGAAAATGAGAACTGAGGTACAAATGGAGAATTGTA
>NW_006399881.1:1366430-1368883 GCF_000299155.1 Elephantulus edwardii
AGCAAGTGCATGAGGTCCTCCTCAGTTTCAGCAAGCAGGGTTGTGTCATCTGCATAACGGAGATTGTTAATAGACCTTCCACCAATCCTGATGCCACAGCCATGGTTATTGAACCAGCATGGAACTGTCAACATACACACAGACCAGTGAAATACATCCACATATTGACAGTAGATCTTTGACAAAGAAATGTAACCAATTAAATGGGAGAAAGCTAGCCTTTTTAACAAGAGGTGATATTGTTATATGCCACTGAGTTAACTGTGACTCATAGTGACCTTATGAACAACAGATAGAAACCTTTCCTGATTATTTAACAAATTGTCCTGGAGAAACTGAACATCTATCTGCAGAAAATTAAAAGATGTATACTTCACATCGTACAAAAAGTTAACTCAAAAATGGTTCAGAGACCTAAGCATAAAACCTAAAACTATAAAGTTCCTTTTAAATAATTGGAGGCCAATGCAGGAGCCCAAATCTATGGAAGGGAGCTCTGCTACATAGTCTGTTATGTGTTTCCAGAAGCTGGAATCCATTAGTAGCTCTCTGAGAGAAAGATGGGCAGGCTTCTTGCATTATTATTTACAGCCTTGGAAAACAAATAAATGGACATTATAAGTCAGAATCACCTTACCACCTTAATGGCAGTAAGAGAATTTATAGTACATAGAAACTCTCAAATAAAACACCAAAATGCACACTCAGTAGAGGATAAACTACATGATTGTGGCCAACTAAAAATGAAATAATTTTGTGCATCAAAAACTTTTCCAAAAGAGTAAAAATATAGCCTACAGTATGGGGGGGGGGTGATGGGCAACAACAAGCATATCTGACAAGAGACTAATCTTTAGAGTTTATAGAAATTCCCATCAGGTTGATAAGAAAAGGATACATAATCCAATTGAAAAAATGGACAGAAGCAAGAAGACACTTCACCAAAGAAGACATTCAGATGGCCAAGAAACATATAGAAGAAATTATAAATATCAATATCTATTGTTGTTGTTTTGTGCTGTTGAGTAAGAATTGACTCTTACCTGACCCTCTGGGGGTTCTCAGAGGCAGTAAATTGCACAGTTGGAAATTGTCTATTTTTCGCCTGTGGAGCAGCTGGTTTACACAGGCTGCATTTGAGTTGGTAGTGAAACCTCTTACCCCAGGCCACCAAATCTCTTAACATGTCTTAGAGAGATGAAGATAAAAATAACAATGAAATATCATTTCAGCCCAGCAACAATAGTAAACTTCTGTAAGATAATGTATAGCAATCTCTTGGGAGAGAGTGGAGATATTGAGTCCCACACACAGTGTTAGTAAACTGTAAAATTGTTCAACAACCATATAAAGCAGCTTAATACTTCCTTATATTTGTAAAGAGCAATATAATTTGATCTAGTAATCCTACTATTATATATATCTCCTAAAGAAAAAGTTCTACAACACAGATATTTGCATATGCATGTTCATTACAGCATTATTTATCATGCAAAGTGATGGTATCAATTAGAGTTTCTATTAGAGAAAATTACTAAGGATGGACAAAATGGCTAAGGATGACAAATGGACATCCTTAGGCTGGACAATTGCTAAAGATGACAGAAGAAGAAATGATGTCTTTGAGTTGTGCTGGAGAAGAGTCTTGAACATACCATGGACTGCCAAGAAAACAAATAGGTCTGTCTTGGAGAGGGTAAAACCAAGTTTTGCCTTGGAGGCTAGGATTATTTTGAGGCTCTGTCTCAAATACTTTGGGCATATTGCCAGGAGAAAACGGTCCTAGGAGAAGGACATCATGCCTGGAAGGGTGGAGGGACAGCGCAGGAGAGGAAGACCTCGGATGAGATGGATTGATACAGTAACTGGCACAGTAGTGGTAGGTGTGTCAGAGTCAGTGAGATTGGCTCAGGACAGGGCAGAGTTCACAACTGTTGTACACAGGGTTGCTATGAGTAACTCAGTGGCATGTAACAACAAACAATAACTCTGGAGGGGAAAAAAACCTACAATACATACAAACAATAATATACCATGCAATACTAAATAATAAAAGAATTCACAAAGTAACATATACCACGGATCAATACAAAGGAAATTATGCTGAATGAAATGAGTCCGTTTAAGAAACTGAAAATAGATTTATGTGAAAAAAAGAATCAATCTTTGGTGAATACAGAGGATGGGAACAGAGGTTGTTGTTATGTGCCATCGAGTCGCTTGTGACTCATAGCGACGCTATGTACAACAGCCCTAAATCCTGTCCTATCCTGTGCCAATCACACTGCCTCTGACACACCCATCCTGATTACCCCAATCAATATACCTCATAGAGAGTCTTCCCCTCCTGCACTGTCCCTTCACCCTCCCAAGCATCATGTCCCTCTCCAAGGACCTGTCCCTCCTTACAACATGTCCAAAGTATGTCTGACGAAGCCCCAGAATCCTTGCCT
>NW_006399881.1:1370072-1381993 GCF_000299155.1 Elephantulus edwardii
ATTTCCTTCAAACCAGCTTAAACTTCTTCCTTCATCACCATAGAAGCACATACTGGCCTTGTGTTAAGAAGCTGTGTTGCAATCCGGAAGGCACTGTGTGGTTTGAGTC
The DNA here is from genome assembly GCF_000299155.1 of Elephantulus edwardii. Taxonomy (NCBI): domain Eukaryota; kingdom Metazoa; phylum Chordata; class Mammalia; order Macroscelidea; family Macroscelididae; genus Elephantulus; species Elephantulus edwardii. The sequence goes on from NW_006399881.1 coordinate 1,370,182, forward strand.
CACCAGCCGTTCTGCAGGAGAAGGATGCGTGCTTTCCCCTTGTTCGATCAACTGCCTCTGAAAATTCTCCATAGGGTCAGCTATGGGTCAGTTCTGACTCCAAGGTACATAACAACATTAAAACAGGTGAAGCGAAAGGACATATACAATAAGGAGCTGATCAGCACAATGCCACTAAAGAAAGCGAATACCTGGAGAGCTATTGCTGTTGTTAAGTGGTGCTGTCACCTAATACTCATAGCAACCCTATGAAGACGACTTGGAAACTCTGCTCTGTGCTCACAATTTCCACCATGCTCAAGCCCATTGTTCCAATGACTGTGTCAATCAATCTTACTGAAGTTCTTTCACTGATTCTCCACTTTTCTCCACTTTTTCTAAGAGCTGGTACTTCCTGACACCATACCCAAAGTGTGTGAGGTGATTTTTCACTGTCTCTTTTCAACTTTTAATTTTTGTTGTTATTTGCTGTCAAGTAAGACCTGACTCTCAGCTGACCCTCAGGAAATTTTCAGAGACTGTAAATCTCCCATTTGGAATTGTCTTTCTTTCTCTTGTGGAGCCGCTAGTGGATTTGAACCAACTGCCTTTGGGTTGGTAGTGCAATGTTTTACTACTAGGCCACCAGAGCTCCTAGATGTTCAATCTCCTCTCGTGTAATTGGAGATTCAATTATGAGTTGGTTTCCACTTTACAGAAATGACAGAGTTATCTCTTTAAAAATATACATTTATAATATGTCTCACCTCTGTCTTGTCAATTATTTCAAAGATTTATGTATGTAATGACATTAATGAGCAATATCTGAGCAGAGAAGAGAACTTACTGGGCACTTCCTTACAATTCACTCCAAAGGCATCAGTGAATTCATGATCAACTAAAGCATAATTCAACCCATGTCTGACAATCTGTCTATTCAATCCAAATCTCAATCCAAAAGCAATTTTGAGAGCATGCAAACCAAAACATCTATATATGTACCTAATTTATACCTTTCTGATAGAAGATACAGCTAACCTTATCTATGCATATCAACACAAATTTTAAAAAAATACTCAGCATGTGAGTGAAAAAGAGTACGTTTATTCTAATTGTGGGGATCTGGTTATATGTTTGGGCTGGTCCAAAATCAGTTGTCATTTCACTGACACAGTTCAGGGTCCTGAAATACAGAGACTTAGTTGTCCTTTCTAGACATGTGTTAATCATCTTGGACCATTGCTCTGTGAGAGTGTGCTGAGCAAGTCTGGCAACAATCACAGTATGTCTTACATCAGAGAACTCCCAGATGTTTGCCCATGTGGGCTTCCCTGGCAGGTGTCATCATGAGTTTCAGCCAGCATGCTGTCAGCTCTGAAAAGGCATGCCATACACCTTTGTACAGTGGTAGAGAATCAGCCATTTCTTTCAGATTGAAAATAAACACCATATGGTATTTCTTTTTAAAGAACGTTACTAAGGTATATTTCAAGGTTACCAAATGAGTCTCCTATCAATCTTTTTATAATAGTTGCTACTCCCATCATTTGGGAAGTTTAAAACTAAAAATTTTGTGGTGCTTTTTGTCCCATGAAGTTCATACTATGTTAGTGTAGTTCATAGGGAATTGCATTGGTAATCCGAAGATGATGCCTCTCTAACAGTTCAAATCTGTTTCTGTGGGAGAAAGATAGGCAATTTCCTCCCATGCAATTTGCAAAACCTCTGGAGGGTCAGCTATGAGTCAGTTCCAACTGAATAGACAAAAAACATTTTGAGTTTTATTTGGTATTTACATAGTTCAGTATTTGTGGACTCTACAGGTACGAACATTTGAAGCTTTGATAAAAATATATAGAAGGGGGAAATAATTTTTTAATAGCAGTGGGCTTGTTACCTTTAAAAAAAATAATTTTAATGAAAGTTTAGAGTCCTGGGGTTTCCAGTCATTCACTGTTGCACTTTTCTCCCTACCCATCCCCTCCCTGGAAATAATTTTTAAGGCTAAGGAAACGGGTGGAAAACCAAAGAAAGATTTATTCTTTAGTGGCAAGATTTTGAAAAGTCATCATTTCAAATCTTTTGGTGTAATTATTGTTAGGGACCAGCAAGCCAAGTACAACAACCTACCTGAACCCTGTGCCATGCTCAACATCTCTGACACACTAGAGGCCATTGCTGAAGTTGCTGTATCAGTCCATCTCACTGGGGGTCTTCTATTCTTTGCTGACCCTCCGTTTTTGAAAGCATGATGTCTATTTCCAAGATGAAGCTTTACCATCTTTGCTTCCAAGGACCACTCTGGCTTCACTTTTCCCCAACAAGACATATCTGTTTGTTCTTTTGGCAGTGCATAGGATATTCAGTACTCTTCTCCAACACCACAGCTCAAAGGCATCAGTTCTTATGTCATCCTTCTTTATTCTTCAGCTCTCTGATGCATAGCAGATGAATGAAAAGACCATGGCCTTAGTTAGGTGCACCTTAGGTTTCAAACTGACTCTTCAGCCTCATTTATGTCACCGAGTCCATACTTTCTGACTACCATTCCTTCCTCATTGTTTATAACTTTTGCATTCCTGTCACCAATAATTATATATGTATCTTGACTGCATGTTTGCTCAATTTTGGACTGCAAAAGTTGGTAGAAACTCAATTTCCTCCTATTTTGGCTTTAGTTGTTGGTGCATATATTTGAATAACAGTTATATTAACAGATCTTCCTAGTATGAGTATGGATAGTGTCCTATCACTCATAGCATTGCACTCCAGGATGAATCTTGAAATTGCTTCTTTAACTATGAACGCAACACTCATTTTCCTCAGTTTTTCATTCCCAGCATACTAGATTTTGCGATTGATTCAAAGTGGCCCATGCTTGTCAATTCCAGTTCATTGATGCCTACAATGTTAATCTTCATATGTTCCATTTCATTTTTTACAACTTCCATTTTTCCTACATTCATATTTCATACATTCTATGTTCTATTAATAGCTGTTTGCAGTTCCTTCTAATCTTTTTTGAGTGACTTCTTTTTTATTTATTATTTTTTTTTAGTGACTTCTTATCTGGTCTCTGTCTAATACTACAACTATCCACATTCCTTTGTTCATACGGTTTTCAAAGGTCTGGGGTTTTGAAAGTGAGTGGTCAATCCTTATTCCTAGTGTGTCTTAATATAGGAGTGTTGTTAGAACCTCTCCACAATGAATGACCCTTCTGGTACCTGAGCCAATCATTGGTCCAGTAGTTTTTTGTTGTTATGTGCCATCAAGTCATCTGTGACTCATAGCGACCCTATGTACAACAGCCCTAAATCATGCGTTATTCTGTGCCAATCTCACTGTCTCTGACACACCTACCCCCATGACCCCAGTCACTGAATCAATCCATCTCATTGAGAGTCTTCCTCTCCTGTGCTGTCCCTCCACCCTCCCAAGCATGGTGTCTAGTAGTAACATCTTAATAATTCTAAGGGCAGAATATGACAGGAAGTTTATTCAAAGGGGTAGTGCATGCAAGACCACACACACACTCACACATGAATTAGATATATAAACTCTTCATTCTTCAAAAATATTAATCATTAAGCCTGCTCTGTAGTCCTTGGATGCTGGGCAATGGCCAAGTTCACTTGCTACATAGAAGCCCAGTTTAGTCTTGATTCTTTTTTTAAATTTTAATCTATCTTATTAACTATGCTTAAGAAATTTCCAGCAAATTAATTCACTTGTGGCTCCTTAACACTAGTAAAAACATGTATAATTATAAACCAAGTTCTCCGTAGAATTTCCACTGTTGATTTGAACCCATAACTTTAGAACTTCAAGAGAATTTTAAAGAAACGGTAGGAAATTCAGAGGCTTGAAGAGGGCTGTGTTTAGTTTGTTTGTTTTTTTAAATGATCTCTAAAGCATGAAGTAGTAGTGTTTTAGTGGGGCTTCCTGGTAGTATAAATGGTTAAAGTCTTTATTCATGTGGAAGATCGGTAGTTAAAACCCACCCAAAAGTGCCTCAGAGGATAAGCCTGGAGATCTGCTTTTGACAACTGTAACAAACAATGACTAGCTTTGGGAAAAACTGTTTACCCAAGCATTCAAGCTGAAAAATTGTCAACTCAAAACACTCATTGCTTTAGAGTTGGAACCAATTCATAGCCAATATTCTATTGTATTCCTGAGGCTGTAAATTACACAGGATGAGACTGCCAATCTTCCTTCTCAGAATCACTGCTGGCTTAGAACTGCTAGGCAGGCATTAGCTTTGGGGTTAGCAGTGCATCTCCTTATGGACTAGGTCATCTGGTGGCCTAGTGGCAAGAAGCTGCACTGCAATCCCAGAGGAACACGGTTCGAATCCACCAGACGCTCTGCCGGAGAAGGAGGCGCAATATCCTCCTGTACCAGTCAGATCTGATTTGACGGTACACGTACACAAAATAAAAAAAAAAAAAAAAAGAGCTCCCTGAAGGTCTCAGACATGTTTCATTCTTCTTTATATCTATGTGCCAAAGGCCAACTTGTTGTTATGTGCTGTTGAGTCACCTGTGACTCATAGCAACCCAATGTACTCTGAACCCTGCTCTATCTTGACCCAGTCTCACTGACTCTGGCATACCTACACCCATTATGCAAGTTACTACTCAATCAGTTCCTCTGAGGTCTTCCTCTCTTGTGTTGTTGCTCCAAGCGTGATGTCCTTCTCCAAGGACTAGTCCCTCCCTGGCCACGTGCCCAAACTATGTGAGAGAGAGTTTCAAAATCCTTGCCTCCAAGGAGAAACTTGGTTTCACCAACATACTTTCTTTCTTATGTCCCACAACTATAGTTTTGGTATTCATAATTTTGTGTTTGGGTAACTATAATAGCATACTCTCTGGACTCCTTATTCTTTTTCTCTCCTCATTTTTTTATTGGTTTGCATACAATCATTTATATCCATTGTTTTTCATAGACATACATTGTGTTCTACATAATCTTTCATTTACAGTGCTTTTTGTTGATGTACATTCTGTTTGTTCTGTTGCTCTTTTAATATAAATGGAATATAAATATGCAGTAAAACCAGGAAAATGCTATCTTTTTCAAAAGATACAAAACTATGTTTTAAAAAATATAAGATGGACAGATAAATCACATGAATACTTTACAAATTTTAAATAGTGAACAATTTCAATTAATAATGGACATTAATGGTTTCTTATTTTTCAGCAGCTTGCAATTTTAAAAACATCAATTACTTATTTTCATCATGTTTGAATTCAGAATCCTTTCCCACAGATGTACTTATGTTTTGTACTATTATTCATATACATTGTATTTTATGTAACTAATTACTATTGATCTATGCCTGTTATTACTCTATCTTTTCAACTCCCCATTGAATCTTTCCTATTTCTTCAACCTCCCATCCACCTATTAGCCTCTTCTATACTCGTGATTTCCCTCTTTCTCCTGTTTCAACCCCTTTTCCCCTTTCCCTTCTCCTTTTGGACTTTTATACACACCTTACTAGTTATCCTTATATTTTTACAATAATGATATTATACATTATTTGTATGTATGAAGTTTAGTTAGTTCACTCAGTATAATGCTCTCTAGACTCTCTCATTTTATATAGTATTTTACAAGATCATTATTCCTTAGTGTTACATAATACTCCATTGTGTGAATGTATCATAATTTCTCATTCCTTTCATTTGGTTAAAGGCATTTGAGCTGTTTCCATTTTCTTCTTATTGTGAATAATGTTGCTATAAACATAGGTGTACATATCTCTGTTCATCTCTCAGGTATGATTTCCTTGAGGTATATTCTTATCTGTCATTTCTAATAGTTCTTTAGAGATAATGTCAGACAAGATTTACCAAAATACAAATCTTTCTAAAGATTTCTGATGATTCCAGCCACATTTTCTAAAACGGCCAACTAGACACATCTGTCTAGACACAGCTTTGTGGTATGCCATAAGTTATCCCTTTTACTTCTTTCAATGTACATCCTCTCCCTTCTTTAATATCTGAATTAACCATTTAAAGTCTCTCAACCACCTCAGAACACCTCTAGAACTTATTGTTTGCATATAATATACCCATATGAAAAGGTAAATAATCTTCTCAAGCTAGAGATATATAGATAGATATAGAGATAGAGATGTATATGTATGTATACAAAATAAAGTTTTCTGTACTATAAGGTAAAATTTTGAGAGCTGGTAGTATGACTTTTTAAGATCCTGAAAGTCAAACATACTACCTATGCTTTTGTTGAATAAACAGAAGATACAATGGTACTGGGTTAAACCACCAAAATCCTTCCTCACCTCTTGACCTTAGGTGCCACCAGGAAGTTGGTGAATTTCTCAGTTCAAGCACAAAAGTTTAATCTCATTAATCACATCACCACTTACTCCTCCACTGAAAGTAATTGATCCAAAAAGTCTGAAACTTTTCACTCACACATGCAAAAACTAAACAATTCTGCAAGAATAATTTATGTTCAGAAAACCATACAAATCCTGTGTCTAGCAGCATCCAAATTCCAATGTGTGAAAAAGATTTCAATTTTTACCACAGTGGAAAAATCTGTGTAGTGAGAACTACTTGAAGAAATTTTCCTTCTCATCTCAATGACAGAATAGACCATAGAAAGCATTTAATGGTTGCAGATGCTATTGATTTAAGAGATTGAAATAATTCTTTCAAAGGGAGTAATACCAATCATGTCAAACAATATTTTAGTGCTTGAGTGAGTGAGCCCAACTCAAACACCAGGTTTGTCTGAGAAGTGGAATGTACGTGATGGAATTACATGAATGTTAGGAAACGCTGACATTGAATAAAACATATTTTTATTGTCACGTTTGCCATTGTACCTTTATCATTATTATCATCAATCTTAGCAGCTATGTTCAAGGGGTCAGAAAAAAGATATATTCATCAAATTTTGTCCAAAGATGTACCATTTAAAATCAGAATAGCCATATCAATTTCCAGTTATTAGATTATCTCCAAAAATAACACGGAAACACAGCATCACAAGTTTCTTAGCACTGAAAAAAATTTCAGTTGAAGAATAAATTAAAAGATTATATATGTTCTAATTTGACAAAGCTCTCAATTTGTCTGTAGAGTCTTTTTCCTCAAGAATATATTCATTCCCAGTAACCATTAGGCAGATTAAAATAGTATTTAATACAAATGCAATTCTGAAAATATATTTTAAAAGTCTGAAGTTTTAATTTAATAAATTATTTAGGTATAATTAGAATATGTTGTGTGGTTGTTGATTATTGTCGAGTTGAACATGATTCATAGAAACCCTATGAACAAAAAGTCTGAAGCCTTAATATAACTATCGACACTTATCAAAGTTCATAGTTTCTAGGCTTGTTGTTTAGAAAGTGGATGCCACTGATATTTAATATTATATTTGTAATCAATTAATTATTCAATTAAGCCGTCATCTTCTTTAAAGCTGATCATATGCTAAGGTAGGATTTGGCAGCTACGTTAATGAGAAATCAGATTCTGCCGTTTTTTTAGGTTTACTTTCATATTTCTAGTTTAATGACTAAACACAGATTAAGAAATTTATTATAGAGACATTAATGTTAATAAATCCAGGGAAATAGGAAAATATAGGGACATAAATTATTTTCACTGAATTCTTTAGAAGGTATGAGGATTAGGGGTACAAATACAATGTAAAGTACTAAAAATCAAAATAAGACAATGAAAGAACTACAAGTCTTCAGGGATCACTAATGCAACCTCTTCATCCTGAAGAAGATGAAGATGGGATAAAATGAAGTCCAGAGAAGTGAAGTGAGTATGGTAAGCCCCTAGGACAGGATAGGGTGCCCTCCCATTAATCATGCTTTATCTTGAAGGTGAGTTTTTAATTTCAGGTTTAGTTTGCTGGATGACCTCACTTTCTTACTAAAGTACTTCGTACTTCTATTTCTAAAAGGACAGAATATTGTGCTCCAAAAGGCATATCATTCTCTTAACTATAAAAGAGGGAGAACATTTTTATCTTCAAGTTCTATTTACAATATATAAAATGAATTAGAAAGCTACCATTATGGAACTTATATTTCAAAGTCCATTCTTGGTTCTTTGACTATCTTTAATCAAGCATTCATAAGGATAGCTTACACAATTAACGAAGAGGCTAGATCTTAGTTTTACCCAATGGATCAGAGCAGGGATAATTTAATTGCTCTAAATCGACTTAATGTGTGGTTATATAGTTTATAAAAAATGTATATACAATTTTTAAGTGTGCACTTATAAAGAAGGCACCCAAGACAGACTTGGCATCTTTATATTCAGGATCAGTAAAGTAAAGGCCAATTCTGCTTCCACTGACTTCATTTTTTAACTTTTATTTTAGTGAAGGTTCACCAAGAGATTGGTTTTCATTAATTCATTCATACACATTTTCCTCTCTTTCCCTTCCCTAATACCCTTTGTAATGCTTGTCCTGTTTCAGGTTGTTATCAGACACATAATTTCTAATCATTCCTTTCAGATTGCCCTTCCTTTCACCCATTCCAGTGCAGAGTTCTTAACCAGCTCAGTTCTTAAGGCAACTGAAAAGTGAGACATGACTGCTTACACCTTCGGTCTCACAGTTTACAACATTTTATACCTATTTCCTAGGCATGGATACATTGCTGAAAGCAAGCTCAAGACATTTTCAAAAGGAAATGGCAGCCACCTGAAAGATGACCAGTGGAGAAAGTCTAAGAAGCAAGAATTAATTTTCCTTTCATCTATTATCCATGCCAAAAGAATAGCTACTGTTTTACCACAGAATTTCTTGAGGTGGAATTCATGAGACAGAAAATTAATCATTCTAAGTGCATAGTTCTGTCTTAGTTAACTAATGCTGTTATGACAGAGTAACTCCAAGTGGATGACCTTAATAAACAGAACTTTATTATCATGTATTTTACAGACTAGAAGTACAAGAAAGCTTTCCCTATCTGTTTTGGAGGAAGGTCCTTGCATCCTTTAGTATTTGTAGGCCTGGCTTCCCTAGGATGTCTCCATATGTGTTGGCCTTTCCCTGTGTCAACGAGTTTCTCAGTAAAGAAACATGGGTCCAAAGGGACACAAACTAGGGGATAAGGCAGAGGAAATGAGAGCAGGCCACTCCTAATTATTTTTCTTTGTGATATAGAGATCTTCCTTCTCTGCTCTATTTCAAAATCAATCAATCTCTCTCTCTCTCTCTCTCTCTCTCTCTCTCTCTCTCTCTCTCTCTTTCTCAAATTAGGTGTTATGTAGGCTATAACCCAAGGAAACACTCCTTCATCAGATCAGGACTGTGACCTAGTGTAGCTTATTGTATCTTTCCCGTTGTTGTTGTTGTTGTTGATTGCCATCAAGTTGAGCAAGACTCATAGCACCCCCATGAACAAAAGGCCTGAAGCCTTTCTTTAATTATCCATTTATCAAAGTCCATGTAGTTTTCGGAGGCATGATGTTTAGGAAGTGGATGGCCTAGTGGCAAGAAGCTGTGCTGCATTCCAGAAGGTACCTGGTTCAAAACTACCAGCTGCTCTGTGGGAGAAGGAGGGGCACTCTTCTCCTGTGCAATTAACTGCCTCTGGAAACCTGCCAGAGGGTCAGCTATGGGCCGGTTCTGACTTGATGTTAAACAACAAGAAAGCAAGTAAAAATGATCCTTCCCTAAGCCCTTTAAAATGGAATGGTTGATATATTGGTCTGTTTCCTTGCTCCCAGGATGGGGCAGAGCCCTGTAGAGAGATCAGCCCAACCTTCTTAGATTGGGGAATGCCCACCACCAAACCCCATCTCCTGTAGCCAATTTGGTCTGTTTCTTTTCACAGGTAAAAGGCCTATGACAAGGTGAGGTAAGGGGCCTATATCCCTGGGCCAAAAAAATAAGGGAGTTCATCAATATTAAAAATCCTGTCGAGACTTCAACTGCAATTAGTACAAGAATGAAGTCAAGGACCTACCAATGAACTATCTCATAGAGAAGAGAACTATGGTAGTTTGGCCTTGAACACTGCTGTCTAGCTACATCACCTGGGATTTCTGAAGGTCATATGGAAGAGGATGGGTGAAAACACAGTTTCCGGAGGGCAACAGTTAACTGCTTCAGGAAAACAGAGGGGAGCATCAATATACAGTTCCTTCACATAGCATTGCCATACTGTGAGTCATTATATAGTTAAAACAACCCAACAAATACTAAGAAAAGACTCATATAATGTCAAGAAAGCAGCCATCATCATGAAAAAAACAAAATAATCCTTCTCCTAAAAAAGCAGATCCAGTGAATACCACAGATAGAGAGAACTAGAAGAAACAGGTTGATGTGGAGTAATTTGAACAGCTACAAAAGAAGATGCAAATGATATAAGACACAATGGAAGTTATTAAGGGAGCAAATACCCCAGAGATAGTGATCCAGAAGAAATATACTGATGAGGAGCAACTTGAACAGCTATCGAGGAAAATAAGAAAGATGGAAGAAATAATTGATGGTATAGATAAAGAGACACAACAACCTAAAAAAATCATCATAGCACAGAGAGGGTACAGCCAACATAGTACTGGAAATAACAGAAAAGTACAATAATGCAATCCAGAATATTAAGTCTGAAATGACAGAAGTGAAGTGACCAGCATGCTAGTTGGGGGAAAAAAATGAACTGAAGAGATGAAACAGAGGGTCAATGAGCAGGAAGACAAGAGACTTACCAGAAACATTCTAGAAGAACAATCAGAGAAGAGACATAAAGAAAATAAAGAAAACAGTAGAATCATGTGGGATGACATCAAAAGAAACAATGTACATATAATTGGAATTTCACAACCCAATAGTGACAGGGAACTCACTGAGAAAATTATGAAAGAAATATTAGAACAAAACTTCCCATTTATTATGAAGAAGAGGGAAATGCACATTCAAGAAGCACATCAAACATCAAATAGATTAAACCAAAATAGAAAAAAATCAAGACATATCCTAGTCAAATTATCCAAATTAAAAGATAAGGATAGAATACTAAAAGGACACAAGAAAATGGAGGAAACAATTAGATTAAATTCTGATTTGTCAGTGGAAACCACGTGAGCTAGAAGACAATGGGATAGCATATACAGAAAGTTGAAAGAAAACAGTAGCCAACCAAGGGTCCTTTATCCAGAAAAATTCTCCATCAAATGTGAAGGAGAAATTAGATTCTTTGCAGAAAAGAAGGAACATAAGGAATTTGTGAAAACAAGACTAAAACTACAAGGCATTATAAATGAAATCTTTCACACAGAGGCATCAAAGGAAAGTGAATGTACCATACTAACAAGAAGCAACAGAAAAATAAATACAGTAAAATGGCAATAGTAAAATCTGGTCTGACAATAATAACATTTAATGTGAGTGGATTCAATGTGCCAAAGAAGATAAAAAGAATAGCAGAATGAATAAGGAAAAAAACCCCAAACGCAGCAAATCCCATCAATATGTTGCCTACAAGAGACACATATAAAAAAAGAAGAAAAAAAAGACTCAAAATCAAAGGTTGAAAGAACATATCAAGCAAATGGCAACCACAAAAAAAGGAGTGGCAATAGTAATTTTTTATAAAATAGACTTCACAATGAAAACCACCATAAAAATTGAAGAAGGACATTACATACTGAGTAAAGGCACAATAGATCAAGAAGACATAACCTTGGTCAATATTTATGCACCAAATGATGTCGTTGTTGTTATGTGCCATCGAGTCGTTTCCGACTCATAGCGACCCTATGCACAACAGCTCTAAACCCTGCTCTATCCTGCGCCAACC
>NW_006399881.1:1382953-1383618 GCF_000299155.1 Elephantulus edwardii
GAGTCAGCCACAGTTTGTTATGATCCACACAGTCAAATGCCTTTGCATAATCAATGAAACACAGATTGCAAAATACATAAAACAAGGATTAAAAAATAATGAAGAAAGATATAGATAGAACTACAATAGTGGTAGGAGACTGCAACACACCACTTTTACCAAAGGATAGGTCAAGTCAAAAGAACCTTAGCAAAGCAGAAAATCGAAACTATCCAATCAGCCAACTTGACCTTGTGGATGTATTCAGGGTTCTGCACCCAACTAAAACTCAGTTCTCTTTCTTCTCAATTGCACATGGTACATTCTCCAGAATCTATCATATATCAGGACAAAAAGAAAACTTCAATAAATTTTTTTTAAAAAATGAAATAATATGAAGTATTTTCTCAGACAATGCCATCAAACTAGAAATTAACCTCAGGAGGGTGAAGCTTATAAAACCATCCACGTGGAAGCCAAATAACTCTCTACTAGAACACAATTGGGTTATAAGAGAAATAAAGAATGAAGTAAAAACGTTCTTTTAAACAAATAAGAATACAACATACCCAAACCTCTGGAATGCAGCTTAATCCTCAGGGATTTAGCAATAAATCATAGCAATAGGCACACACATAAAAAAGAAAGAAAAAAAGAAAATTCAATTCTGTAAACTCAACAGTTTA
>NW_006399881.1:1385028-1403816 GCF_000299155.1 Elephantulus edwardii
ACAATTCTACCAAAAGCAATCTGCATGTACAACACAATCCCAATACAGGCACCAATTCATTTTCCAAAGACATAGAAAAGGAAATTGTTAAATTTATTTCGAGAGGAAAGAGACTCTGAATAAACAAAGCACTTGTGAAAAACAAAAATGAAGTGTGAGGCATAGTACACCCTGACCTCAAAACTTACTGTACAGAGGTAGTAACCAAAACAGCATATGCACATCAAAAAATTTCTCCAACAGGGTAAAAAGGAAAGCCACAGAATGGGGAAAAATATTTGATAATGACACATATCTGATAAGGGACTCATAGCTAAAATTTGAATTATACTCCAGTACCTCAATGAGAAAAAGGTAAACAACCCAAAAGCAAAATGGGCACAGGGTATGAATAGATATTTCACTAAAGAAGACATTCTAATGGCAAAAAAACACGTGAAGAAATGTTTGAAATCACTAACTATCAGAGAAATGTAAATCTTAACAACTATGAGATATCATCTCATCCCAGTAATAATAGCAAAGTTCAACAGAGCAGCAAACAATAAATGCTGGCAAGGTTGTAGAGAGATTGGAACCCTATTCACTGCTGGTGGGGGTGTAAAATGGTGCAACCACTGTGAAAGGCGGTTTGGCATTTTCTCAAAAAGTAGGAAATAGAAATACCATTTGACCCAGCACTATTGGGACTATACCCTAAAGAAACTGTAACTGCCATCCAAAGAGATATATGCACACTTATGTTTATTTCACCATTATTTACAATAGCAAAGAAATATAAGCAACCCAAGTGCCCATCAACAAATGAATGGATTGAAAAACAATGGTATATTTATACAGTGGACTACTAAAAATAATGAACTTGTAAAACATTACACAAAATGGGTGACACAGAATAAATCATGGTGAATGAAATATCTCAGTCACAAAATGACAAATACTGCATTGCACCACTGTTATAAAGCACGTCTGAAATGGAGGGGGAGGAGAATACGATAAAGATGGATAGATAATGACCATTGCCTTGGAGCAGATGAATGAAAGAACTGTCTAAAATAAATATATGATTAGGCATTATACCTATGACAACAACCCAGAAGAAGAGATACACATTGCAAAGAGGACTCTGGGAGGAGAGAGGAAGGGAGAGGTAAGTAAGTGTGCAACAATAAATGTTTTTTAAAAAGGAAAGTGAACTGGGGCAAAGGGAAGAGAAGCAAGGGAGTAAAATGTGAAACAATGAATGAATGAAAATATAATTTCTCTGTAAATATTTGTTAAAAACCACAACTAAAATTTTTCTTTTTAATAAATGGAAAAATTTTCACAATGAAAGATATTTGGATGGCCAATAAACACATAGAGAAATGCTCAAAATCACATGGCAATAATAGAGACACAAATCAAAACCAAAATGAGATAACCATCTCACTCCAGTAGCAGTGACAAATTTTAACAAGACAGCAAGTAATAAATGTTAGAGAGGATGTGGTGAGACAGGAACTCTTCTACATTTTTGGTGGGATTGTAAAATGGTACAATCACTCTGGAAGGCAGTTTGGCCTTTCCTCAGAAAGCCAAACATAGAAATTCGTATGACCTAGCTATTCCTGTGCTTGCAATATACCCAGAGATAATGAGAACTGAGGCACAAACAGAGACTTGTACAACAATGCTCATAGCAGCATTATTCACCATCACAAGAACAAGGAAACAACCAAAACGTCCAGCCACAATGGAATGGATTGAGAAATGACAGTAAATTTACAAGATGTAATACTAAGCAGCATGCAGGAGAAATGATTTTTAAAATCACTAACTTGGGAGGTTCTGGAGAGAATTATGCTAAGTGCACTAACTCAGTCCCTGAAGGACAAATACTGTATAAATATAAAACCAAGTTGTAGAAATAGACAACTAGTAAATGGGGGGAGGGTGGGAGCAGAGGGGTGAGTCTGGGTGGGGTGGGGGAGGGTTGATCATAGTGTCACAGAATTTGACCCATGGTGACAGGGGTGGGTTGAGGAAATGACAAAGAATTTGGTGTGAAAAACAATGTATATGAACTTTGTAAGTAAACCAGTATAAAAATAAAATTTTTATATTAAAAAAAGAAAAAATCCTGAATGGCTAATCACATCTCAGATCATATCATAGTGAATGACTACATTATTACAACATCCCTTTCTAATCCTTCCTCAGTAAGATCATGTTGCTGTTGACTTTATGTACTGCCAGTCAGAATGGAACAACTCATCACTAAACCTCCAGCAGGAGACTGCCCATTTTTCTTCCACAGAGCAGCTGGTGGATGCAAACCAGTACCTTTACACTGGCTGTGCAATTCCTTGCCACACTGACAAGAAGCTGCGCTACAATCCCGAAGGTATGTGGTTTGCAATTAACTGTCTCTGAAAATTCACTGGAGGGTCAGCTATGGGTTGGTTCTGACTTGATGGTACACAACAAGAAGAAACCACTAAAGTTGCCTCATTAACATCATAGAAGTTAGTATTTACAACACAGAGGACAATACACAATACTGTGAACCCTGGCCTAGACAAGTTGACACAATTTGTGGGGGAAGGGTACAGTTCAATCCATGATAAATTCTGTAACATTACTATACTCACAGTATCATGAAGCATTATCTTCCTACAGCTCCAATGCAATTCCTCCAAATGACATCCCATACCCATCAAGCCACCAACTCTATTTGCTCTGTCACTATCATATCCCTTGCTTTTTGTCTCTAAGGATCCACTTGTCCCAGATGTTTCACACCAAGTCTTTCTTTCTCATTGCTGTCAAGTTGAAGCGCACGTATAGCTGACCTTCTAGGTGTCTTTGAGGCTATAAATCCCATTGGAAGAAATTATCCATCTTTCTTCAATTGATTAACTGATGGATTCAAACAGAGTAGTCGGTAGTAACACCCTACAGACTACTCTTGTAGAGCTCTTTTCATACCAAGTTGTTCAATACCATCAAGCCAGAACTGACCCAAAGCTGACCCTTCTGCGAGTTTTTAGAGGCAGTGTATCAGACAAGAGGAGATTGCCCAACTTTCTCCTGTAGAGCAGCTGATGGATTTGAACCGCATACCTTTGTGTTGGCAGTTTAATTCCTTACACTAAGACACCAGAGCTCCTCACAGTAAGTACAAACATCTAATATGTAGTCTTTTGTGCCTGACTTTTTCACTTAATGGTGTTTTCAAAATTTATCCATGATATAGTACTTTTAATTTTATGGCTGAAAATTTTGCATTGTATGTATACATCACATTTCATTTCTCCATAAATTACTTCTAACTTGTGGCTATAATGAATAGTGCTGGCATAAACAGGAACATGAAAATCATTGTTTGAACAAAACTATTCAATTATTTCATTATTTATCTAAGAGTTGCATTGCTGGGTCATATGATAAATGATATTTCTCATTTTTAAAAGACCCATAAAAATGTTCTTTAAATGTATTTCATAACAGCTCTGCCAGTTTACATTCTTACCAGCAATGGATGTTGTTAAGTGCTATCATAATGACTCTATGAAAAACAGATCTGAACCCTTTCCTATCCTGTGCCAACCTCACAATCTTTTTTTTTACAATTAAGTTACTTTATTGAGGGAAGCAAGTTATTTGATACCAGTTGGTTCTACACAAAGGGAAGAGATCCTATCTTGATCAGGTGTATTGGCAGGAGAGAGCACTACTGCTAAAAGCTCCACTAATAAATTCTCTGAATTCTGAAGTCCCCCATTTCTTCTAGGACAGAAGTAGATGAGACTTCAGCAGTCATAGGATCATGAAGACCAAGGAAGACAGATTCTTTCAACCATCCAGCAAGAGTCTTTGGGTCTTCTCTCAGCCAGGGCCATCCAATGAAAACAATTCATCTTCCCAACTCCTCTGGAGGACTCCAGAGTCTCCTTCGCATTGCATCGCCATCCTTCCTACTCTTGGTCCTCTTTTCTGCGTAATTTTGGTGGCATTACTTCGGCAAGTTAATCAAGATGTTGCATTCTTCAGTGCGCAAGTGTGGAGAAAGGTCAGGATGCATCCTTAGGAGCACGTGATGGATCACAGCAAAACAACCAGAGTGGCACCCAGGCAGAGAGGACTTCGGACGCCCACCCAGCAGCCACTGAGGAGCGGCCCCTGATGGTACTCCTTCCTTCGCCAGCCTCCCAACCTTACAATCTTGAGCACATTGCTACAAGTTAGTGTGTCAATCCATTTGGGTGAGGGGCTTCCTCTCCTTCACCGTCCCCCCACCTCCCATGCATGATATATTTCTCCAAGGACTAGCCTCACCTAGCAGCATGCCCAAATTATGTGAGATGAAGTTTCACTAGCCTTGCCTCCAGGGAGTACTCTGGCTGCACCTTCTCCAAGACGTATCTATTCTTTTGGCAACCCATGGATATTCAGTAACTCTTCTCCAACACCACAGTTCAAAGACATGAATTTTTCTTCTCTCATTATTTTTCATTGTTTAGCTCTCAGCAGAACGGCGGGTGATAGAAAAGGCCATGGCCTGAATCAAACGCACCTTAATCTTGAAACTAACATCCTTGCTCCTCAGTCATTTGGAGAGGTCCCAGGCTGCAGACTTACCCGGCACAGTATATCTCCTGATCTTTTGACTGCTGATACTAAGTGTACTGATATTGTGAATCCAAGTAAGATGAAGTCATTGACAGTGTATTTTCTCCATCATGATGTTACCTATTGGTTGAGTGATAAAATTTTCTTGGGTTTTTTGTTTGTTTGTTTGATGTCGAGATGCAATCCATCTTGAAAGTGGCATTGTTCTTTCTCAGAGAGCCCAGGTTCTTGAATAATTTTCTCAGCATACAGACTGATTAGGTACAGTGAGATGATACAACCCTGATACACACTTTTCTTCACTTTAAACCATGTAGTACTCCCTTTGTTCACACAACAGCCTTTTGGTCCAGGTATAGGTTTCACAGGAGCACAAGTAAGTTTTCTGAGATCCCCATTCCTTTCAATATTAGTTATGATTTGTTTTGATCCACAGAGTCAAATGGCTTTGCATAGTCAATAAAGCAAAAATAGACATTTTCCTGGTATTCTTTGCTCTCATCCAAGATCCATCTGACATCAGAATGATATCCCTGTTGCCGTAGCCTCTTCTAAATCCAGCTTGAACTTCTGGCTGTTCTTTCTGTACTGTTCCAGCCATTTTTAATGATCTTCAGCAGTGTGTTGCTCACAGGTGATATCAATGCTATTATTGTTCTATAGTTCCCACATTCTGTTGGTTCACCTTTCTTGGGAATGAGAAAAAATATGGACCTCTTCTTGTCAGTTAGTCAGGTCATTCTCCAAATTTCCTGGCATAGTCTGATGAGTAGGGAGCTCTGGTGGCCTAGTTGCAAGAAGCTGCACTCCAGAAGACACGCGGTTCAAGGCCACCAGCTTTTCCATGGAGAAAGATGGGCAATTTCCTCTCATGTGATTAATGGCCCCTGAAAATCAGCTGGAGAGTCAGCTATGAGTTGGTTCTGACTCTATGGAACACAACAACAAGAGTGTGGTGAGCATGTCTAGGGCTGCATCTGTCATTTGAAACATTTCATTGACTCCTGGGGCCACATTTTTGCAGCTTCACTTAGTTGCAGCAATGGTCAATACTTTCATTGCAACTTGAACTTCTTCCTTCCTTACCATTGGCTCTTCTGAGATTTTTCCGTGTTGGCCAATCATTTTTGCTGAAATGTTTCTGTATATTCCCTTCATCTTCTTTTAATATTTTCTGGATCGTTCAAGATTTTGCCCATGCCATCTCTAAATATTGCTATTTGAGGCTTGAATTTGGTTTTCAGTTCTTTCAGCTTGAGATATATAGAGTGAGTTCTTTCTTTTTATTGTCCAATTCTAGGTCTCTGGATAATAGTTTGCTTAGTCTTCTCAAGTTGCCCTTTGAAATCTTCTATTCAGCTCTTTTGCTTTACTATCTCTTCCTTTCATTTTGGGTTCTTGATGCTTTAGTGTCATTTTCAGGATCTCTTCTGAAATCCATTTTTGGTTTGATTTTTTTTCTCTCCTTTGTCTTTGTAATGACCTTTTGCTCTCTTCATAAATGATATTCTTGATATCATCTCATAACTCATCTGGTCTTCGAGCATTGGTCAAGGCTTCAAACCTTTTCTTAAATTAATTCATTCAAGTGGGATAGACTCAAGAGCATATTTTGGTTCTTGTGGACCTGTTTTAATTTTCCTTAGCCTCTATTGTGACTTGTTCACCATAGTCTGTTCCACAATTGGCACGTAGCTTGGTTTTGACTGCTGTTATTGAACTTCTCCAAAGATTAATTCTACAGATGTAATTAATCTGATTCCTCTGTACTCTGGTAACATCCATGTGCAAAGTTGTCATTCATATTTTTCAAAAAAGGTATTTGCAATGAATAAATCATTAAATGTACAAAACTCAATCATTCTATTTCTGACCTTGTTTCTGTTTCCAAGTCCATACTTTCTGACTACCCTTACTTCTTAATTGTTTCCAATTTCTATATTCCAGACCCCAATTATCATTAACATATTTCAATTTCATATTTGGTCAATTTCAGAATTCAAATTTTGATAAAAATCTTCAATTTCCTCCTTTTTGGCTTTAGCTGTTGGTGCATATATTTAACTAATCCTCGTAATAACAGGTGTTAAGAATGTGGCAAAATTGAAGCCCTCATCCTTTCTACACACCCTTGATAATATTTTGAAAATTACTTCCATACTAATACGTGGTATCCCTGAGCAGTGCAAATGGTTTGCACTCAGCTGATAATTGAAAGGTTGAAAGTTCAATCCTAGTCATTGGCTTTGTGAAACTAGGGTTTGGAAATATTTTCATGTGAAAATGACAGCCAAGAGAATCCTGTGGAGCAGTTCTACTCTATACTATTTAGGGTTGCCATGAATAAAAATTGACTTGATGACAATAGGGTTTTTTTTTTTATTTAGTAAGACATGAAGTGGTATGTTAGTGTGGTTTTTTATTTGCATTTCTCTTGTTACTAATGCTTTGAGCTTCTTTTTGTGTGTATATTGACCATGGGTATATGTATTTTTAGACAAAAAATATTCAAGTTATTTGTCTATTTTTATTGGATTGTTTCTATTTTTGTTAATGAATTTTAAGAGTAATTACTTTATTCTGGATACAAGAAATTTACCTCTTGTAGCTTTCAAAATTCTCTGCTTTTCAACTTCTTACCTGAAATGTGTCAGAGTGTATCAGAGTGAATTTATCCTACTTAGAATTCATTGGTTTGTTTTAATGTACAGATTGTTTGCATTTTATTAAACTGGAGACATGTTGAGTCATATTTCTTTAAATATTCTTCCTGCCCCATTTTTCTGTTTTTCTCTTAATTGTTCTGACTACTGTTTATCCCATGTTGATGCACTTGGTAGTCTACAACAGATCTCTTAAAATACTCCTCATTTCTTTTAATTACTTTTTCTTGCTGTCTCTCAGACCGCATAATGTCAATTGATTTCTCTTCAAGCTGATGGATTGTTTCTTCTGCTTGTTCAGATACAAAGTTGAACTCCTGCAGTGATTTTTAAACTTCAGATGGTCTACTGCTAAGGAGTTGCGCTGCCAGCGAAAAGTTGGCAGTTAAAATCCACCAGCTGCTCCTTAGGAGAAAGATGGACAACTTTCTCCTGTGTGACTTACAGCCTCTAAAAATTCTCTAGTGGTCAGTTATGACTTGGTGCTGACTTCATGGCAGTGACTTTGATTCTTTTAGCCTGTAAACTTCAGAATTTCTATTTTAGTCTTTTATCTAATACTTTTCCTTTTTATTATCTTGGTGAAATAGGAGTGTCTTATTTTTCTTAGTTATTTAGAAGATGCTTCTTTTAATTAATTGATTATATTTAGAATAGTATTATTTGTTATGTACTGCTGGGTCAGAACCAATTCATAGCTAACGCTCTAGTGAATTTTCAGAAGCTATAAATTACACAGAAAGAGATTGCCAACTTTTTCCTGTAGAGCTGCTGGAGGATCTGAACCACTTGCCTTTGGGTTGGCAGCACAACTCCTTACCACTAGGCTACCAGAATACATGATTTAATCTTGTCCGTTTTTATTGTTATTGGGTGTAATCAAGTTGATTACAATTCATGATTACAATTACAAAACAACAAATCTGAACCTTGTAATCTCCTAGACCATCCTTATAATCTCTGCCATACTCAAACCATTGTATCAAACTCATCTCTAGAAAAGCCAATATATGGAACTCCTCAGGGATAATTTCTTTTGGGTTTTTCCCCCTATACATAAGCCCTGCTTATGTCTTTCTTTGTGCATCTTATAAATTTTTGTTGAACATTGGAACTGGATACTATATTGTGGGAACATGAAATCAGACACCTTTCTTCAAGACTGCTTATTATTCTCTTTTGTTTGCTTATTTGGTGACTTTTATGGTCTAATTCTGTTAATCTGTATTCCATGTTATATGTGAACATGTGACCAAAGTATTTTCAATTATGCTAGTGGTCATCTAATGGTTATGCAGAGATTTAAATGTTTTGAATATATCTATTATTCATTTTATTTTTATGTGAACCTGGGAGATTTATTGCAGTAGACTTCTGAGTGAGTTTTAAGGTTTTCTTTGCCCATCTCAGGTTTTTGTGTGTTTTTTAAATTTTTTATATTACTCTGATTTATTTACAAAGATTGAATACATTGTTTTTCACAAAAGATCCCTCTCATTTCCTTCACCCCACCCATCCATGGAGTTGTGCAGCCCTATGATTAACATCCTACCCCCCCATCCTCACCCTTCTATTTCCACACCCCCCCCCACCTTGGATTCTCATACTCATTCTACAACAATGGTTTTATACAGTATTTGTGCTTGAGTCAGTTCATTCAGCATAATGCTCTCCAGTACCTCCCAAGTTAGTTAGTAATTTACAAAATCATGGATAATATAAAATAAAAATGCTGGTAACAATGCAAAATAAATTGTTTCAGGACTGTAGGGACTAACCAAAGACTTGCAATGATTTGAGGGAATGTTTACTGTATAAAAACATGTCAAGGGTTTCAAACTCCTTTAACAAGCAGAGGGGATAGTATGTATGAGTGGGGAGAGTTAATCATGGGGCTGCACAATTTGATGGGTGAGGGGGTGAGGGAAATGGAAAGGAACTGGTGTGAAAACCAATGTATTAGAATTTTGTATATGAACTAGTAGTATAAAAAAACTAATGTAAAATAGAATGTATATGAATAATTATATCAGACACAATATAAATGAAAGATTGTACAAAACACTATGTGTGTGAATGAAACATACTGTAAAGGTATTATTATAATATGAAAATCAATTAAATTATTTAATTAAAAAATTCTAAAAATCCCACAAAACGAAGCATAGGGAAAAAAGTTAATTAGAAACAGTCTGTTTCTTTGAAAAATAACTCCAAAACTAAAGTAATAAATACTCTTAACAGAAAAACAAAACAAGTATTTGACCAAATTAATGAATTTCTTTTACCTGAGTATCTTTCTATGAAACGCAAACAGATAAGCAAACTCATCTTGCAAATTATTATCTATTGATAAAATTCAAACTGACATTAGGGAGCCACATACATTTTGGTGTTCACTCAATTGGCAGATACTATCTTCATCTGAAAAAACTGGTATCTTTCCCCACACTTAATAGAAAACAGGGAAATTGCTTTTGAAATTAGGTATTTACAAGCATAGAGTTCTCTCAACTAAACTGTGTTTCAGTCTTATAATTGTGGGGGAAAAGACCACAACTTTTGGTTTGGTAATGAAAAAGAACTAAAAATGGCTCAATAAATCTTTCCACTTACCTATAGTTGTTTCAGCCACGTTATTCTTCTTAGTTCAGGACTGCAAAATAAGTTAGGATCCAATCTACACAAAAGAAGCTTCATCCATAGACTTCTATTACATCTTAGGAAAACTCATATAATAGGAAATACGAAAATGGTAGCACATCGAGTCATAAGAAAATATTAAGAAAATAGCTAGGGCAGGTTTTAAAGTATTCCTTTAAATAATCAAGTGATTAACCTTGAGGAGCTTATCAATATGAAGGTGGGCTTTATGAGGAGAAATGTGGCATCAAGGTTGTAGGAACACTCACCAACAACCTATATTATGCAGATGACACAACCTTGCTTGCAGCACAGGCTTCCTCCTTCTGAGGGCTTGTGTCTTCAATATGGATTGAAGCTCAGCATCAAGAAGACAAAGATTCTCACCACTGGACCAATTGACAGCACTATGATAGATGGAGAGGAGATTGAGCTTGTTAACAATTACAACTTGCTTGGCTCCACAATCAACACTCTTGGTACCAGGAATTGGGAAATCAAAAGACAAATTGCAATGGGAAAACCTGCTGTCAGGGATCTCTCCAGAGTAGTGAAAAGCAATGATGTCAGTCTAAAGACTAAGGTGTGCCTAATCCATGCCATAGTCTTCACAATTACTTGCTATATGCATCAGAGAGTCAGATGATGACTAAAGATGATAGAAGAAGAATCAATGCCTTCGAGTTGTGGTGCTGGAGAAAAGTCTTGAACAGTCCATGGACTGCCAAGAAAACATACAGGTCTGTCTTGGAAAGGGTGAAACCAAGTTTTTCCTTTCAGGCAAAGATTTTGAAACTGTGCCACATAATTTGGGCACATGACCAGGCGCGACCAATCCCTGGGTAAGGACATCATGATCGGAAGGGTGGAGGGATAGCACAGGAAAGAAAGACCTGGATGAAATGGATTCATTGATAGAGTAATTGGGACAATGGGTATAGGGGTATGGGTGTGTAAGAGTCAGACTGCCTCAGGACAGAGCAGGCTTCAGAGCTATTGTACATAGGGTCGCTGAGTTGTAGGTGGCTCTACGGCACATAACAACAACAGGTGATCTCGATCAGGCAGGGTTTGAAGTGCCTAACATGCTCTTCTGTGAGGTTGATGCCAATACAGCTTAGACTACAGCATAAATAATGTTATGTTCTATCAAGTTGGAACCAACTCATTGCTGACCCTCCAGTGGGGTTTCAGAAGCAATAAACCTCATGAAAGGAGATTGCCTGTCTCTTTCTCTCAGAGCAGCTTATGGATTCGAACCTCATCCTTTTCAGTTGTCAGTGCAGCTCCAAACCCACCAGAGCAGCCTTATAGACTTAGAAAATATGTCAAAATATATAAACAATAGTAAAATCAAACTTGGTGGAAAAGCAGCTGAGCTCATAGATTTGAATAGAGTTCTATAAAGAGAACGTGAGATTTGGTATCAGGAATCTTAAGTTAGATCTTGGGCTTTACCTTAACTAGCTTGTTTCCTTTTTCTCATGATGTACCCCCCCAAAAAAAGAAAGGACGTGAAATAGTTTTTTTTGAAGTTTCATAGGTTGAAGGAAGATCTAGTTATGTCAAGGTGGGTAATTTTATCAAAACCTTACCAGACAGCATTCATTTGTTAGCCATTCAAGTCAATGAACTCAATGGATTTTACTCCTTCTGAGAATTGGCCCAGCTACACTTTGCCAACGGCCCCAATTATAAGTAGAGGTTCTGCCAAAAGGTATCACTAGAATCTCGAAGAAAATCTACATACACCACCTCCCAATCCCATATGGGTTGTTAATTAATGACGGATGCTGTTTTCTACTCATTCATGTTCACACCATTAAAAAAAATAAATAAAATCAACCAACTTCTTCCCCTACTTGCGTGGTAGCTCCAGTGTTATTGCTTCTATAAAATTGACCTGTTAGAGACTTCTCACACAATTGAGTGTAGAAGTACCCTTTCTTTAGCATAATTATCAACATATAATTAAAAAGCAGTGAGTTCTGGCTACCTTAGCTCAGAACTTTCCTCTGCACAGTATGATGGTTTTGAATATTCAGTGTGGTTTATGGTTCCTGCTCATAGTCCATGAATCAGCAGCATTCAGGTCACCTGGAATTATTTTAGAAACAGAGTGTTTACTCCCAATGCAGGCCTACTGAATCAGAACCTTCAGTTTGAAAAGGTGCTCAGGTGATCCACATGCACATCAAAGTTTGAGAAGCACCGATATATACCAAGCATATAGCACAGGGATTACTTCATAATTGTTTGACATAGTTGCTTCTGACTCAAAGCAGCCCAACAAGAAGTTGTACAAGAGTCCAACTTCCCCACCTGGTTACCAAAGCTGTAAATATTTTTTTTGAAGCAGATTGCCTCATCTTTCTCCCACCACATGACTGGTGGATTCAAACCACCAACATTTTGGTTAGGAGGTGAGTGTTTAATCACTGTGCCAACAGGGGTCCTTCTGTTTTGTTGTTGTTGTTATGTGCTGTCAAGTCATCTGCAACTCATAGCGACTCTATGTACAACAGCCCTAAACTCTGCCCTTTTCTGTGCCAATCTCACTATCTCCGACACACCTACCCACATTACCCTAGTCACTGAATCAATCCATCTCGTTCCGGGTCTTCCTCTCCTGTATTGTCCCTTCCAAGCATGACATACTTCTCCAAGGACTAGTCTTACCTTGCAACATGTCCAAAGTATCTCAGATGAAGCTTCAGAATTCTCGCCTCCAAGGAGAAGCCTGATTTCACCCCCTCCAGGACGAACTTGTTTGTTCTCCTAGTAGTCAATGGTATTTTCAATACTCCAGCACCATGGCTCAAAGTCATGAATTCTATCATCCCCAGTTATTGTCCAGCTCTCTGATGCATAGCAAGTGACTGTAAAGACAATGGCCTGTATCTAGGCTCACCTTAGTCTACAGCCTGACATCATTGCCCTTCAGTACTTTTGGAGAGGTCTCTGACAGCAGACTTTCTCAACGCAATATGTCTTTTAATTTCCTTGCTGCAGGTGCCAAGAGTGTTGATTGTGGAGCCAAGCAAACTAAAGCTGTTAACAATCTCAATCTCTTCACCATCCATCATGATGCAGAGGCTGGGCTTTACGAGGAGGAATGTGGCATCAGAATTGGAGATAGACTTACCAACAATCTGCATTATGCAGATGACACAACCCTGCTTGCTGAAACTGAGGAGGACCTGAAGGGCTTGCTGCAGAAGGTCAAGAACTGCAGCCTTCAATATGGATTGAAGCTCACTGTCAAGAAAACAAAGATTCTGTGCTTTAAAGCAGGATCTGTTCATTAATAAGCAGTGACTGTTATTCTCAAAACGACCATGTGAAGCTAGTAGAAAGATTATTTCTTGTTTGTCTGACTCCCTGCATTAATTACTAGGGACCACCACCAGCCCCTCTCCACCATACATATGGTTTTAGGTCTTGCTGCTGCTGCTTTAGTCTCCCCAGATGTCCTTTCTCAGCTAATTTTCCAAAGTTTGGAAGACAATTTGAAGAAACACTACACTGGCCAGAATACGGATATTCCTTACAGATTTTGCACATATAATGCTTATTTACTCTCCTGAGTGAATCAGATCATGTTATATTTCATTTTTTAGTTATTTTTCATACAGTTGTTCCGAACACGGGCTCTTAAGTAAAAATCCTATCACTTACTATGTATGATGACTTTTAATTTCTTTGAGCTTATACTGTGAAACATACTTTAAATGTGGCAACGTAGATAAAGTGTACCATAATAAGTGTACAAGAAGTGATTTTTAGAAAGCACACTGCCATCAAGTAAGTCAATTCCGACTCAGCAAATCTTCATTTGGTTTCCGAGGATTTAAATCTTTATAGGAAGTGGCTGCACATATTTCTCCTGCTGAGTTGCTGGTGGAATCAAGGCACCTATCTTTCAGTTAGCAGTTAGTGACCCAATGAACTATAGATCTGAACCCTGTCCTATCCTGTGTCATCCTCACAAGTCCATTGTGGCACTCATTGTGTCAATCCATCTGGTTGAGGGTCTCCCTCTTTTTCGCTGACCTTCCACCTTTCCAAGTATGGTGTCCCTCTGCAAGAAATAGATTCTTTTAGCAACATGCCCAAAGTATGTGAGGTGAATCTTGGACCTTTTTGCCTCCAAAGAGAACCCTGGTTTCACTCTCTCCAAAACACAATTGTTTTTTCTTCTTGCAGTCCATAGGATGTTCAGTCTTTTTCTCCAGCTCAAAGGCATCAATTCTTCTGTCATCCTTATTCATTGTCCAGCTCTCAGATTCATAGCAAATGATCAGAAAGACTGGATCAGACGCACCTTAGTCCTCACATCTATGCAGGCTTCACCCTGACTTATTATCACTGCTTTTGTTGTTGTTGTCATGTGCCATCGAGTTACCTGCGACCCAGCAGCTCTGAAGCCTGCTCTTTCCTGAGCCAGTCTCACTGACTCCACCACACTTACCTCGTTGTCCTAGTTACTGTATAAATCCATCTCATCCGGGGTCTTCCTCTCCTGCACCATCCCTCCACCCTTCCAAGCATGATGTCCTTCTCTAAGGATCAGAGGGAACTGATTAAGTGAACAAAATTTTTTCTCCTCTATCTTCTTTGAAGAGTCACACACCCTTGAGTAGGCATTTTAAGTGCGGTCATTCCCAGAGGACAAAGTGAAAAGAAAATATTGGCATGTCCAATATGTTTACTCCTCCACTGAAAGTGTTTGTTGTTCTTGTTATGTGCCGTCGAGTCGCCTGCGACTCATAGCGACCCTATGTACAACAGCCCTAAACTCCGCTCTGTCCTGTGCCAAACGCACTGTCTCTGACACCCCCGTCCCAATTATCCCAGTCACTGAATCAATCCACCTCATAGAGGGCCTTCCTCTCCTGCGCCATCCCTCCACCCTCCCAAGCATGATGTCCCTCTCCAAGGACCGATCTCTCTTCACAACATGTCCAAAGTATGTTAGATGGAGCCTTATAAAATATTTAGTGATACTAGAACATAGGTGGAACAGAGTAAGTTTTGGCAAGATACTTTTACTTGATTCTTGAGATAATGGAGGAAAGAAAGAAGAGATATTTAAGAAAGTGTTGATAACTGGGGGGTTACAGTTACACCTATTTTTTTAAATTTAGTTTATTTTTCATTTCAATGAACATCTACAGAGATTTTGGAATTCCATTCATTCACTGTTGCACCCTTCTCCCTGCACAACCCCCTCCCCCCCCCGTTTGTTCCTCTCCTTGAAAAGCAAAAGAAAAACTCCCTCATTGGTACACAATCCCCCCGCACCTCCCCAAACCCTACCCCTTCCCCCAAATATATTCCACTCTACAACCCTCATTGCGTACTCCTACGATAAAAAATAATGCCCTAAAATATAATACTTTTAGACTATTCTCTCCCCCATAGACTTCAATGCCGTAAACATATTTCATACAGTTTTTCTCAGTCTTACCCCACCCCAATGAGTTACACCTCTTATAGTGTCATTATTACTAATGGAAGTGGACAAGGGTACATTTCTTTCAGGGAACAATTTTGCAATGTAGACCACGAACTCTAAAATATTCATACTCCTTAACCTTGTAATTCCACAGCAGGATATCTATCTTAGAGAAATAATAGTTAATTCAGAAGAGGGTTCTATGCTCCACAAACACCAGTATTAGGTCTGGAAATCTTGATAGCAAGAATGATGACAATGCTTTTCATCATTATGCTCCAATGGATGTGCTAAAAATTGTCTTATCTGGTAAAGGGGAGCTCTTGCAGCTTAGTGGTAAGGAATCACACTGCCAATGCAAAGGTATGTGGTTCAAACCCACCAGCTGCTCAATGGGAGAAAGATGGGCAATCTCTTCCAGTGAAAGTGACTGCTTCTGAAAACCTACTAGAGAGTCAGCTTGTGAGTCAGTACTGACTTGATGATACCCAGCAACAACAACATCTGTCAAAGATTTTGCAATGTCTTGTGTATAGTACAAGAATATGATTTCTGACTTTAACTTTTTTACATGTGTCCTTACTACTAAGAAAGGTTGACATCACAAAAGAACTAGCTATTTACAGAAGATGGCCACCAATTTTCTTAAATACCAAGTGCTATTCGGCTCCCCCCCCACCCCCACTTCCTTACAGGAAAATTTCAGCTGGAGAACTGACTGTCCTATCCTCTTCCCTTGGAATAATTAAAAGTATAGGACATGGCTGTCAATTGAAAATAAACCAATGATATTATTCCAGGGCCATTTTGTCCATAAGAGAAAGAAATTTCAAAGTAACATTCCAGGAAAAGAGCTCTTTCATACAGCTGAATACATCTGGAGTTCTTTTCCTGAGTTAGATTTATTCTCCACAGCAAGGTTTAATGCAAATTTTCTGCTCATTTTACTTTGAACACATATTTGACTACAGAACACCTTCTTGGCTGTTACTGAAAGGTCTGGAATAAAAAAGTTAGAACAAGCTGAAGAGGTTTGTAAAGGTCAGGAAAAGTTACAAACTAAGCCTTTATAATCTTGTTCATGGTAAGAATATATTAGAGAGTATTCTGATTTGGTAGTTCAACCAAAGTAGTCTCTTACCTTTGTTATCTGAGACCATCCTTGAGTTTCTAGAAAATTGATTTTAAGTTGATCACCTGTTTATATAATTAGTACAATTATGCTTTATTATATAATTAGTTTAAGTGCACCTAATCAACTATAATATATAATTACATAATTGAGCCATTGTAAAAAATCCTTGTGAAATGGAATATAATGCTTTGTATAACAGCAGAAAATAAATACTTTTATTTTTTTAATTTAGATTCATTAAAATGATACTTTCTGTCCTTTTGAGAGGTTACTTTGTTCAAGTAGCATATGATTTCAAATACTACTTTAAAGAAATTATTGCACTTCAATTTCATAACATCAAAATTATGGTAACAATCACACTCATTATTTATTTTAATCACACAAGATCATTTAATATAGATCATGAAAACAATGTCTCATCTTCCAAATCATGGTAAAAACTTATGCTCATTATTTGTTTCATGTACCCAAGATTATCTAAGCATAGTTTTCTCTACAAACTTTGGGGCTCTGAGGCTTGCTCAGGTGTAACAAAAGAGGACTCTCACAAGAAACAAATAATGATGTATTTAAAATCCATTTCATCTGATTATGTACACATGCCTGTGATTGAAAGTAGGCATTAATCCAGCAGATGAGACTAAATTTGTGTTCTTCTGGTTTTTCAATCACCTAATGGAAAAGAAATTTACTCTGTAGTTTGCTTATAAGGAAGATCAGCAAGGCTTGAGAAGAGAATTTCTGAAGTGTACCCTGCCCATATATCCTTATTTTCTTTCCATGTTTTATAAATATTAATTAAACAGCTATGTACAAGTAATGGCTAATTATGAAACACTCAGCGATGACGCTTGTTTAGATCTAAAGAATAAAATTTGTTTTTCAGGTAGCTGCCTAACACTAAAATTATTCCAGCCACGGTGATATTTGAGTATGGCTTAAAGGGATTCTTTGCATGCAAGGGTAAATTTTACTAGGTGACACCTGAAATCTTTTCCAAGTTTTAGATTCTACAATGGCTGTTTTTATACATCCGAGTGAATGAGAAAAGCAGTTTACATATAATGAAGAGGAAAGCACTACACTACTACAGAAGGGCCTATAATCTGGGAACACTTGACCCTCCTGAAGCCCAAATTAAATCCAGCACTGAGAAAAATGGAATAAAAACAAATATTCTTTTATTATTAATATTATTGTAATAAAAATTTACTAAACCTCCATGTTAATCTCTTTGTATGTACCAGGTCTCTTATTAAATGCATTTACATGTTTTAATTCATTTGAACTTGCTGCAACATGTGAGAAGGGTAGTATTTCTCATCTTATCTCATGGATGTGTAAACTGGCACTATCTGCAAGGTGAGGCTAGTGGATAAAGAAGTTTTGGAAAATAAATTATATGGACACACAAAATATTGATTATTTCTAGGATTCAGGATATACAACTTGTTTAAGTCCCTGTGGGCACCAAAAACTTTTTCTAATAGGGGGAAAATAAAACCAATTGCCTGGAAAAAACAAAACAAAACATTTGGCAATGACCTTTCAGACAAGAGACTGATAATGAAAATCTGCAGAATAGTAAAGTGTCTCCACAAGAAAAAGTCATTATAAAATGGGCAAAATATATGAAAAGACCTTTCAAAGAGGCCTCCAGACACATGAAGAAATGCTCAAAATCTTTGACAATAAAAGAGATGCAAATCAAAACGACAATGAGATACCATCTCAAACCCAGTAGTAGTGCAAAGTTTAACCAGACAGCGAGTAATACATATTGGAAAGGATGTGGTGAGATAGGAACTCTTACGCACAGTTAGTGGTATTGTAAAATGGTGCAACCACTCTGGAAGGCAGATTGGTGCTTCCTCAAAGAGCTGAACATAGAAATTCCTTATGACCCAGCTATTCCATTACTTGGAATATATACAGAGAAAATAAGAACTGAGACACAAACAGAGACATGTACACCAGTGTTCACAGCAACGTCATTCACCATCACAAGAACATGAAAATATCCTAGATGTCTAACAACAAATGATTAGATTGAGTTGTAATATATTCTCATTATGGAATACTACGCAGTGCTCAAGAATAATTATTTTTAAAAATACTATATTATACGGACTGCACCCTTCAATATAGATTGAGGCTGAGTGTCAAGAAGACAAAGATTCTCACCACTGGACCAATTGGCAGCATCAGGATGGATGGTGAAGAGATTGAGATTATTCACAGCTTTAGTCGGCTTGGCTCCACAATCAACACT
>NW_006399881.1:1406147-1407741 GCF_000299155.1 Elephantulus edwardii
TGGAGTCAAGGATTCTGAAGCTTCGTCTGACATACTTTGGGCATGTTGCAAGGAGGGACTGCTCCTTGGAGAGGGACATCATGTTTGGGACAGTGGAGGGACGGCACAGGAGAGGAAGACCCTCGATGAGATGGATCGAATCTGTGAGTGAAGTACTGGGAATGAGTGTGTCTGAAACGGTGAGGTTGGCACAGGATAGAACGGCATTTAGGGCTCTTGTACATAGGGTTGCTGTGAGTCGCAAGCAACTAGATCCAGGCAGGCCATGGTCTTTGCAATTACTTGTTATGTACCAGAGAGCAGGACAATGAATAAAGATGACAGAAGAAGAACTGATGCCTTTGAGTTGTGGTGCTGGAGAAGAGTATTAAACATACCATGGGCTGCCAAGAGAACAAACAGGTCTGTCCTGGAAAGGGTAAAACCAAGTTTCTCCTTGGAGGCTAGGATTTTGAAGCTCTGCCTCATACTTTGGGCACGTGACCAGAAGGGACCAATCCTTGGAGAAGGACATCATGCTTGGAAGGTTGGAGGGACAGCACAGGAGAGGAAAACCCCAGATAAGTTGGACTGACACAGTAATGGGGATAATAGGGGTAGATGTGTCAGAAACAGTAAGATTGGCTGAGGATATGGCAAGGTTCAGAGCTATTGACCATAGGGTCACTATGAGTCACAAGTAACTTGACAGCATATAACAACAAATTACAGAAGAGTTGATTGTCCATCTTTCTCCAGTGGAGCAACTGGTTAATTTGAACCCCTTGCCTTTGTGTTGCCAGCACAGCTCCTCACCATTAAGCCACTAGAGCTCCCTAAGTAGCACCTTAGTGATGCCAATAAACAAATTTCAATGGAACAATTTTTTTAAAGTACTTTAAGTATTATTATTTACCCAATGTCATATCATTCAGGAGGTTGAACTCTATGAGAGGAATGTAGCATCAAGATCTGTGTTATACAGATGACATAACCTTGTTTGCCAAAACTGAGGAGGACCTGAATCTTTTGCTGTAGAAGGTCAAGGATTGAAACTCAACATAAGGAAAACAAAGATTATCCACTCTAGGCCAATTGGCAGCAACATGATAGATGGTGACAAGAGTGAGATTGGTAACAGCTTTAGTTTGCTTGGCTCCACAATCAACACTCTTGGTACCAGCAACCAAGAAAATCAAAAGATGAATTTTATTGGGAACATCTTCTTTCAGGGACTTCTCAAGAGAACTGAAGAGCAACAATGTCAGTCTGGAGAATAAGGTGCACCAGATCCAGGCCATCATCTTTGCAATTACATGCTATACATAAGAAAGCTGGACAATGACTAGGGATGAAACAAGGAAAATTGATGCCTTTGAGGTGTGGTGCTGGAAAAAAGTATTAAATATACTTTGGATTGCTAGGAGAACAAACATATTCATTCTAGAGAGGTTGGCACCAAGCTGCTCCTTGGAGACGAGGATTCTGAAGCTTCATCTGACATATTTTGGGCATGTTGCAAGGAGGGGCCAGTTCTTGGAGAGGGACATCGTGTTTGAAAGTGTGGAGGGACACACTTCAATGATTTAGATCCTCCCAGAAGAACTGTGGGCGA
>NW_006399881.1:1415386-1416699 GCF_000299155.1 Elephantulus edwardii
GAATACTACATGGCTTAAAATGAAGAAAAGAGTATGTCAGGCTTATATCCTCTCTCAATACCTATCCAAGTTGTATGTTGAGCAAATTATTTGAGAAGCTATACTCTATAAAGAAGAGTGTGGCCTCAAGATCTGAGGAAGACCGTTCAATAACCTGCATCAAGCATATGACACAACTTTGCATGCTGAAACAGAGGAGGACTTGATGCTCTTGCTGCAGAAGATGAAAGAATACAACCTTCAATATGGTTTGCATCTCAACATCAAGAAAATAAAAATTTTCATTACTGGATCTCAGGTGACATGATGTTAGATGGCGAAAAGACTGAATCTTTCAGCAAATTCATATTACTTGGATCCACAGTCCCTTGGTATCAACAATCAGGAGATCAGGAGACATATTATACTGGGAATGTCTGCAGTCAAGGACTTCCCCAAATTGTTGAGGAGTAATAATGTCACTTCAAGAACTAAGGTGCATTCTAACTAAGACCATGGTTTCCCCAGCCACTTGCTATGTATTAGAGAGCTGGACAATGATTAAGGGTCACAGAATAAGAATTGATGCCTTTGAGTTGTGCTGCTGAAGAATACTGACTATTGCAGGGACTGCCAAAAGAACAAACAAATATGTTGTGGAGAGGGTACAGCCAGAGTGCTCTTTGGAGGCAAAGATTTTGAAGTTTCGTCTCACATACTTCAGATATATTGCTGGATGGGGCCTATTCTTGGAGAGAGACATCATGCTTGGAAAGGTGGAAGATCAGCAAAATAGAGGATGAACCTCAACCAGATGGACTGACACAGTGACTGGTGTAAGGGGTCTAGTGTGTCAGGAAGTGTGAGGATGACACAGGATGGGACAGGATTCAGATCTGTTGTTCACAGGGTCCCTATGTTAGTTCCTAACAACAAAAATAACTGGTGGACTAGTGGTTCAAATCTACCAGAGACAAATCCATGAGAGAAAGATGGGTAATCTGTGTCATTTACTTCTTCTGAAAACCTATTGGAGGGTCAGCTATGGGTCATTCCAACTTGATGGCAACCAACAACAGCAGCAGAATTGTAGATGATTTAGCTCTTGCCTATGACACACAATCTTTTCTCAGTGTCCTATGACTATCAACCTTGTAGATAAAATTATTGAGCATACTTTCAATTTATTATATGAATTCTAGCTCTCATTTTTAGAAAATAATGTACCATGGACTGCCAAGAAAACAAACAGATTCATCGTAGAGAGGATTAAACCAGGCTGCTCCTTGGAGGCAAGGATTCTGGGGCTTCGCCTGACATACTATGGACATGTT
>NW_006399881.1:1416799-1427655 GCF_000299155.1 Elephantulus edwardii
GAAAAACCAAGCTGCTCCTTGGAGGCAAAGATTTTGAAGTTCTATCTTACATACTTTGAGCACAGTGCCATAAGGGACTAGTCCTTGGAGTAGGACATCATGCAAGGAAGAGTGGAGGGACACCATGGGAAAGGAAGACTCTGGGTGAGATGAACTGACACAGTAACTGGGGTAATGAGGGTAGATGTGTCAGAGACAGTGAGATTGGCTCAGGATAGGACAGAGTTCAGAGCTGTTGTACATAGGGTCTCTATGAGTTACAGGCAACTTAATGGCACACAACAACAATTTTCTTTGTTTCCTGAAAACAAAGTGCCAACATTATTTAAAAGTCTTTATTGTTTCTGGAAATTCTATGAACTTTGAGAAATGACAATAGTTATAAAAGGCTTCATTCAGGTCTTCTCATAGGGTCACTATGAGTTGTGCTTGATTCGACGGCAATCAACAACAGCAGCAGCAGCAGCATTGAAACTACATTGAAATAATAACGTTTAAAACAAAGAAATAGAACAAATTGCGGAATTTCTGGCATTAAAAGTGAAGAATGTTTTCCTCTGAGGCTTGTCCTAAGATGTGTAATTATTCTCCTTAGGTGAAAATATAAAACCATAGAAGAAAACAAGTACCAATTTCAGACTACACAGTCTTTCTCAGCTCCAGTATGTAGGATGTGACCAGCATGTATATCTTCCATGATACTTTCAAATGGCTTAGAACCCAGGTTTTCCCACTGCTCCCTCATGGGCTTGTGCCATAGCCAGATTGCACATGAGTAATCTCATGCTTTTTTTCTGAAGGGCCATTTAACAGCTGATGGAAGGCAGGAGGTCACTAAACAAAAGAGTTAGGTGGTCACTATAATTTCCCTGCTGCTTTCTATAATCCTTTTCAACATGGATTACTAAGTCTCTTCTACTATTTCATATGAGAAAAGCAAATAGTGTTGGGGTCATTAATTTTTATGATTCTCAAGAATTTTCCAACTCTATTTTCCATAAGGCATTTTCTATGGTGAAATTATATTACTATATAGCAGGTCTTCCATAGAAGTCAGTCTTTTGGATTTGGTTTCATTTTAAACATATTTGTAAAGGATCAACTCTAGTGACATGAAACTGAAGGTATTAAAGACGAAAGTAAATGGGAAGAAAAACAATATAGGTTATATTAATCCAATCTCACAGCTGGCAAATTTTATGACAGATCAAATGGCACCAAATGGAGAGTAAATTCTCTAACCACCACAGACCATTTTACAGGGGTTTTTTCCCCCATACCCTTTAAGTGACTACTCAACTCTGAATTGTAACAGTGACTACTGTTTCCCTATGATCTGTAGGAGCCATGACAAATCCAGGATATACTACAACACTACTGGCCTAAGGTTTCCATGGTGAAGTCTTAAAATCTCAAAATCACTGCCATCAAGTCAGAACTGATTCATAGCCAACTCTCCATTAGGTTTTCAGAGGCTATAAACAGTTTGCCCATCTTTTTCCTTCAGGGAAGCTGATAGATTAAAGTTATCTGTCTTTGAGTTGGTAGCACATCTCATTGCTCATTAGGTCACCAGAACTCCCTAAACTAGGGTAAAGAAATAATTCAAATAGAATGTTGAGATTCATTTTAGAATGGTCCTAGCTTAATCTCAGAGCAAACAACAAATGCTGGCAAGGTTATGGAGAAACTGGAACCCTTATTCACTGTTGGTGGGAATGTAAAATGGTGCAACCACTATGGAAGACTGTATGGCGCTTTCTCAAAAAGTTGCAAATAGAGATACCATTGACGCAGCAATTCCACTACTGGGAATATACCCTAAAGAAACCAGATCTGCCACCCAAGCAGATATATGTACACCCATGTTTATTGTGGCTTTGTTCACAATAGCAAAGACCTGAAAACAACCCAAGTGCCCATCAACAAACAAATGAATAGAGAAGTTGTGGTATATTCACACAATGGAATACTATGCAGCATTGTAAAACAAGGAACTTATGAAATATTATGCAAACTGGCTGACCCTGGAGGACATTATGCTGAGTGAAATATCTCAGTCACAAAAGGACAAATATTGCAAAGGGTCACAGTTGTAAAATGGGACTGACATCAGGGTTGAGGGAAGATAGAAAAGGAGGAGAGGAATGGTGTATATTGTATCGAAACAGATGAAGGAGAGAACTGTTTAAAAGAGATATATGAGTGGGTATTCTTGTCATTACAGAAGTCCAGAGTGAAGGCTGCATAGTGGAGTGGGCTGGGGTGGGGGGATTGCATAACAATGAAAGAGTTTTCCTTTCTTGTCAAGGAGAAGAGTAAATTGGGGCAGAGGGGGTAGGTAGGGAGAAAAGTGCAACAAGGAATGACTGGAAACCCTAAGTCTCTGTAAACTTTCATTAAAATAATTTTTTTAAAAAAAGAATTTCTTGGGCCAGTGAGAAATACAAAGGTATCTACTATCTTAGTGAGTATAAAGTTATGATCACTTTTATGGAAAAAACAATCTTAAAATTATCATTTCGAGGATACCAGAGCAGAAAGTTGTAGTTTAGAGCAGGAGAGAGACATCTGAGCCATGAAGGGGAGTCACTGAGGGGGATTATTTGTGTTCCAGAAGGTCAAAACAGATAAATGACTTTGTAAGAATATTAAGGCAGATGGAGGAGGTAGCAAAAGTAACATCAAAGAATGATGAGCACTTTATTACCTACAAGAAAGTGTCTCTGCAACCTTGCCCCAACATCAGAGACTAGACAGGAGTGGGAGGTTGAAGTAGGTCAGGTAGAAGCAGCCAAAAAATGTAAATGGAAATATTGGCATAGTGAGGCTCTGGTGATAGAAGGGGAAATAAAACATGGCTCTAAAGGTTCCTGGCAGATTAATAGGGAGCCAGAAGTAGGATCTGCATTGCTGAGAAGATAATGTTTTTCTGAGCCTTTGTCCACTTAGGCAGAAATAGCTGCCCTCAACAACCAGTCTGTTCTGGAGAGGAGATGCAGGTACATTTGGACATTAGTGAGTAACGATAATTGATTGGGAGCTTCATTGTTGAGAAGTTCACACTTTCTTGAGCCTTTGTCTTTTCAAGTGAGAATATTGTGGTTATTGTTGTTGTTAGGTGCCTTCTAGTTCAGTACAACTCATAGCGATCCTATGTATAACAAATCTGAAACTTGTCCTATGTCATTCTCACACTCACTGACACACTAAAGCCTATTGTTGCAGTGACTGTGCCAATCCATCTAGTTGAAGGTCTTCCTTTCCTTTGCCATCCCTCCACCTTTCAAAGCATGACGTCCTTTTCTAAGGAGTAACCTCATCTAGAAACATGCCCAAAGTATGTGAGATGAAGTTTCACCATCCTTGCTTCCAAGGATCATTCAAAGCTCATACCTTATCCAAGACATCAGTCCATAGGATGTTCAGTACCCTTCTCCAACACAACAGCTCAAAAGCATCAATTCTTCTGTAATCCTTATTTATTGTCAGGCTCTCAGTAGCAAAGCAAGGGATTGAGAAGATCATGGTCTGAATCCAGTGTACCTTAATCCTCAAACTGACATAATTGCTACTCAATAATTTGGAGAGGTCACTGACTGCAGATGTCTTCTGATCTCCTGACTGCTGGTACCAAGTGCATTGGTTGTGGATCTAAGTAAGATGAAGTTGTTGACAGTTAAATTTTTTTTCCATCTATCATGATGTTGCCTATCAGTCCAGAGATGAGAATTTTTCATTTTTTTCACACTGAAATGCAATTCATATTGAAAGCTGCAGTATTCAGTCTTCTGCAGTAAGTGCTTAACGTCCTCCTCACTTTCAGCAAAAAGGTTGTGTCATCTGTATAATGAAGGTTATTTCTCCAATCCTGATGCCATATTATTCTTAATAGAGTTCAGTTTCTCAACTAATTTTCTCAGCATACAGATTGAAGAGGCATGGAGAAAGGATACAACCCTGATGCATATCTTTCTTAATTTTCAACCTTGTTTTATTTCTTTTGGGAATAGGAACAAATATGGATCTCTTCTAATAAATTAGCAAGAAGCTTTCCTTCAAATTATCTGCTACAGACAGGTAATATTCAGGCATATTTATAGCTAGGTAAAATATCGGGCCTCTGAATACCCTATGAACATCGAAAATACACAGAGTTCGAGTATTAGAGAGAGAACCCAGATTGGATGGTAATTAATGAAGGAGAAACAGCTACAAACATCTTTTAATATGTGCAACATGGAATGTACAAAGCATGACTACTGGGAAACTAGGAGTTGTGGAAAATTAAATGGAACATGTGAACATAATATTCTAGGCATTAGTCCATGAGATATACTAGTTTTGGGTCACTTAGAATCAGATGCTGGAAATAAAAAACAGAGCAATAATGGTGTTACATTCATAGCTATAAAGACAATTTCAAGTTCCATCCCGAAGTACAATTTTGTGAGTAATAGGATATTAGCCATCATATGCATACAAAGAAGAACTGTTAATACAATTATTTTCAGGTGGGAATTGTTTCTCCCACAACCAGCCCTGGAAGTGCACACCTCAGGACATAAGCAGGGAGCCAGAAAATGGAGCTGCCTTGTTGAGAAGCTGGTGTTTCCCTGATCCTTTGTCTGCTCAAATAGGAATAGCTACCCTGACAGATAGCCACTTCTTGACAGGAGGTACAGGTACGCTTGGACACTAGCAAGTAGCCAGAACTGGGAACTGCACTGCAGGTAAGTTACAGATTTCTGAGTCATTGTCTGCTCAGATGGGAATAACTCCCCTCCCAACCAGCCCTGGGAGAGGGGACAAGTATATGGCCATTAGCAACTACTGAGAACTGGATTTGCACTATTGGGACCTTGTCGCTTTCTTAGTCCTTTCCCCTGAATAATATATCCTGGGGAACATTCCTTGAAATTTTCCTACCTGTATAGGAAAGATCCTCACACCCTCCCCCCACTACAGGACAAGAAAGAGAAGCAGGTCCACCACAGTTAAGGAAAGGGAAAAAGCACAGCTTTCCGCTATGCAAAGGACAACTTGATGAGAAGTTTGTCCCACAAGGTACATATCTGCCCATAGACTACTAGCACGGAAGAGTGCCACACGGAAACTCAATCTACAAAATTTTCAGTCTACAAATTATCAGTAGCATAAAGATAAAGAACTATTAGCAATCTACACAAACTCAACAGACACTGCCTCACACATACCAAGAAGAAATTCACATAATGTCAAGAAATTAGCAGGCAGTTTCAAACATTAAGAAAAAACAAAACATCTACAAAGATAGTGCTGAGAGCGAAGAAGGAAGCCTCTGCCACTCCCAAAACTGAAGCCAAATCAAAGGCATTAGAGGCCAAGAAGGCAGTCCTGAAGGACATCTACAGCCCCCCCCTCACACCCCAAATTAAAAAACCAAAGAAGATCCACACATCACCCACCTTCTGGTGGCCTAAGACACTGAGACGACAAAAGCAGCACAAATATCCCTGGAAGAGCACCCCCAGGAGAAACAAGCTTGACCACTATGCCATCATCAAGTTTCTCCTGACCACTGAGTCAGCCATGAAGAAGATAGAAGAAGATAACAACACACTTGTGTTCATTGTGGATGTCAAGGCCAACAAGCACAAAATCAAACAAGCTGTAAATAAGCTCAATGACACTGATGTGGCCAAGGTCAACACCTTGATTAGGCCTGATGGAGAGAAGAAGGCCTATGTTAGATTTGCTCCTGACTATGGTGCTTTAGATATTGCCAACAAAATTGGAATTATCTAAACTGAGTTCAGCTGCCTTATTCTAAATACAAATTTTTCTCACCCCCCCCAAATAAAAGGAAAAAAAAAAGAAAACAAGTCTTCTCCTATAAAAGCAGATCAGCTTGCAGACCCAAGAATACTCCAGAGAAAAGGGCAGAAGAAATATATCAATGTGAAGATATGTGAACAACTAATGAAGAAGTGACAAATAATAGAAGAAAACATTGAAGTCATAAATAAAGAGGTATAAGAATTAAAAAAAAATATCATCCCAAGACAGAAAGGATACAAATACAATACTGGAAATAATAGAAATGCATGAAAATAACATCTAGAATATTAAGAATGAAATGGCGGAATTTTCCAACATGCTAGAGGGACAAAAAGTAGAACAGAAGAGACAGAACAAAGATAAATGAGCTAGACCTGAACGAGAACTTACTAAAAGAAAACACAGAGAAAAGATGGATGTAAAATGAAGAAAACGTTAGAATGTGGTATAACATCAAACACATCAACAAATGTGGGATCAGAATTCCAGAACAGGGGAGTAGGGGGAAGGAAAACACCAAGAAAAGTATAGAAGAAGTGCTAGAATAAAATTTCCCAGGTATTATGAAAAACAAGGATTTTCACATTCAATAAGCTCAGCAAACTCCAGACTAGGCCACATCAAGACATACCACAGTCAAGTTCTTCAAAATAAAACAGAAGGATAGAACACTAAAAATAGCATAAGTAAAAGAGTCACCTACAAAGGAGAACCAATTAGATGAAGATTTGACTTTACAGCAGAAACCAGGTGAGCAAGAGACAAATGGCCACATGTCCAAAGTATGTGAGATGGAGCTTCAAAAATCCTTTCCTCCAAAGACATGGAAAGATTTTTCACAGAGCAAGAAATTCGCAGGGCCAACAAACACATAAAAAAAATGGTATAACCACTGTGGACGATAGTTTGGCATTTCATAAAAAAATTCAACATAGAAACTTCATATGACTCAGCTATTCCACCACTAGGAATATACCCCCAGGAAATTAGAACTAAGACACAAATGAAGATTTGTACACCAATGTTCATAGCAGTATTATTCATCATCACAAAAAAACATGGAAATAGACCAAATATCCAACCACAACTGAATGGATTGAGAAATTGTGGTACATTAGCACAATGCCAGCACTCAGGAGCAACGATTTTGAGAAATACTACGTAACTTGGGAGAGACTGGACAGCATTATGTTGAGTGAACTCAGTCTCATAAGGACAAATACTGCAAAAGACTATTATTGTAAAACTATAAGGATAACTAGTAAAACAAATATGGGAACCCAAGGGGGGAAGAGGCGGGATTGAAAAGGTGAGAATGGGTGGGAGCAAAACCACAGGGTTGCACAGTTTGGAGGGTGGAGGGAAGGGGGAAGGATTTGGGTGAAAAGACAAGATAATGATGGGCAAGGTCCAAAGATGATTAATTTTATAAAACATAATGTATGAATCATGGGGTTGTGCAGTTTGATGAGTCAAGGGTGAGGGAAATTTGAGGAATCTGGCCTGCAAAACAATGTATTCAAATTTTGTAAACAAACTAGTATAAAAAACCATAATGCATAAGAATGATTGTATGAAACACAATATAAATGAAGAATAGTGTGAAACACAATGTTTATGAACTTTGTAAGCAAACCAATGAAAAAAAAAATTGCCCTCCAAGGAGCACAGTGGTTTAACTTTTTCCAGGACAGACTAGTTTATATATCTTAGTAGTTAATGGGAGCTCTGGTGGCCTAGTGGCAAGAAGCTGTGCTGCAATCCCAAAGGCCAGCTGCTCCACAATCCCGAAGGCCAGCTGCTCCACAGGAGAAGAATGGGCAATCTCCTATGGTGTCATTAACTACCTCTGAAAACCCACTGGAGGGTCAGCTATGGGTCTGTTCCAACTCAACGGTAAACAATAACAACAGTTAATGGTAGTTTAGATGTTCTCCAGCAACACCACAACTCAAAGACTTTATTCCTCTTTTATCATCCCTAGTCATTGTTCATTTCTCTCATGCATAAATCCAAGTAATTTCAAAGATCATGGCTTGGATCAGGCATACCTTCATCTGTAACCCGACACTGTTGCTCTTTAGCACTCTAAAGAGGTCTC
Organism: Elephantulus edwardii; assembly: GCF_000299155.1. Taxonomy (NCBI): domain Eukaryota; kingdom Metazoa; phylum Chordata; class Mammalia; order Macroscelidea; family Macroscelididae; genus Elephantulus; species Elephantulus edwardii. Next base: position 1,424,721 of record NW_006399881.1, read on the forward strand.
TAACAACAGATTTTCCCAATGCAATTTGTCTTTTCATTTCCTGGCTGCTGGTACCAAGGCTGCTGGTTGTGGACCCAAGCATGCTGAAATTGTTAACAACCTCAATCTCTTCTCCACTTATCATGGTACTGTCAATTGGTCCAGTGGTGAGAATCTTTGTTTTCTTGATGTTGAGTTTTGATCCATATTGAAGATTGCAATCTTTGACCTTTTGCAGCAAATGCTTCAGTTCCTCTTCAGTTTCAGCAAGCAAGGTTATATCATTTGCGTAACACAAGTTGTTGATGAGTCTTCCTTAAGTCCTTATGCTACATTCCCCCTCATAAAGTCCAGCCTCCTGCATGTTCTTTTTCACATATAGATTAAAATGTATGGACACAGGACATAACCCTGACACTCTTTTCCTGATTTTGAACCACTATTTCCTTGATCTGTTCTGAAGACTACCTTCTGGCTTAAACATAGATTTTGCATGAACACAATCAGGTGTTCTGGAATTCACCTTTTCTCAAGGTTAGCCATATATTTTATGATCCACACACTCAAATGCCTTTGCATAGTCAGTAAAGGAAAAAAATAGGATATTCTTTCTGCCAGGATCCATTTGATATAAGAGGTGATATCCCTGGTGCCATAGCTTCTTTTAAGTTCATCTTGAAATTCTAGCAGTTTCCTATGTACTGTTCTAACCATTTTTGAATGCTCTTCAGCAATATCTTGATTGTAAGTGATGTTAGTGATATGGTTCAATAATTTTTGCAGTCTGTGTATCACCTTTAATTATATAAAATACAAAGTATATGAATAATTATATGAAATAAAATATAAATTACAGAATACATAAAATACAATGCACATGAATAAAATACAATATAAATGAATTATTGTATCCAAACCAATAAAAAGAGAAAGGAAAGGTTGCTGCAAAACAATGAGAATTCATGATGAAGAATAGAGAAGTAGTAAAATTCTAAAGACATAATTAAGGGGTATGATATGACTATAAGTTGTTAATTTATGTCTAAGAAATCATAGTAGACTTTTCATGCCAAGGCTCTCTACTTTCATTGGCAAAATACAAATTGATTTACCTAAATTTTTAAAGTTATAATGACAATAGACATTAAGATTAAAAATTGAAGTGACATACAATGGTAAAAAAAAAATTAACTCCTCCACAAAAAACCAAAATCACCTTAAAACTAACTGACCAAAAATGATCAATGTGAACATTTCTGTAAATACACTTTCCAATATAAGTATTCCTCTATATGGGCTCTTTTCTTCTTCATCAATTACAAGTTATGACTATAATTCTATGTAACTATAAATCATTTTATAAGGATATTATTCTACTGTAAGGATGTACAGTTACTCAATTAAGTAATCTACAGAAGAACATTTAAAATGTCTCTTATTCCCAGTTTCTCTTTATCACAAAGATGCATGAATCATTTTTATATACATATTTACTCACCTCACAAATTTCTTCTTTAACATAGAGCCTGGAAATGGAGTTGTTTGGTCAAGGTGAATACACTATAAATATTTTTACATATACTTTCAAGCTGTTTCACATCTCTCTCAGAATGGCCCCACTAATTTATAGCTGCACCTTCCTTGCTCTACTTCAATTTGATAGGTAAATGGTACCTTGGTTTTTATTTTTGCTCATTTCATTTTGAATGAACTGCTCATCTTGTATGTGTTTATATATATATTATACTGAGTGACCACTTAAAGGAAGATTCAACAGAGCATGGTCCAAATTTGTCTTACTGACAGTCATAAATGTTTGGTGACTTAGTGATAAGGAGTTGGGCTGCCAATCCAAAGGGAGAAGGTTCAAATCCACTGACTGCTCGTTGGAATAAAGATATCCAATCTCTTCCCCTGTGGTTTACTGACTCTGAAAATTGGCTGGAGCTTCAGTATTGAGTTGATTCTCACTCAACGGTGCACAACAACAACAACAGCCCTTTATCATAAGCCTGCAAAGTATTTGGTTGTGGGATTTTTTGGAGTGGGGTATATTTTATTCTTTTTTAAAAAATTTGCTTTTTTTGATGTCTGGGAAAATATTTTAAAAAGACTTTCATGAAATATGAAAATTCCATGAAATTTAAATTTTTGCATCCATAAATAAAATGTTACTGGAACATAGTCACACCCATTTACATAATGATTATGGCTGCTTTCACACTACAGCAGCAGAGTTAAGTAGTTGTGACAGAGACCATATGGTTGACAAATCCTAAAATATTTACTATCTGGTCCTTTACAGAAAAGGTGTTGCCAATCTGTGGTGTAGAGTAAAGATTAAATGTTCAGACATCAAAGACAATCAAAAAAATCACACTCATGACCGTTATGTCCCACTGAGCATGATACCATAGACAGAGTAGAAGTGCCCCAGTTTCCAAGCCTGCAAATCTTTACAGGAGGAGATTAGTTGCAACTTTTTCTTGTGGACTCAAACTGCCAACATTTTGGTTTGCAGCCCAACAGGGTTCCATCTTCAGAGACAAGGCAAACTAAATTCACATACCTGCCCATGTGGTAATTACATGACAATTGATACTTATGTGACAATTTACTTATTTCTCAATTTTGCTGTTGTTATTATGTGCCATCGAGTCGTTTGTGACTCATAGCGACTCTATGTACAAGAGCCCTAAATGCCATTCTATCCTGTGCCAATCTCGCTGTCTCAGACACATTCATTCCCACCACTCCACTCACACAATCGATCCATCTCATCGAGGGTCTTCCTTTCCTGTGCCATCCCTCCACTCTCCCAAACATGATGTCCCTCTCCAAGGACCAGTCCCTCCTTGAAACATGCCCAAAGTATGTCAGACGAAGCTTCAGAATCCTTGACTCCAGGGAACATTCTGGCTTCACCCTCTCCAGGACAAACTTGTTTGTTCTCCCA
>NW_006399881.1:1431100-1434826 GCF_000299155.1 Elephantulus edwardii
ACAAATGACTCGACGGCACATAACAACCACAACATTATCAAATAATGGTGACAAAATAGTTCATGTAGTCAAATTACCCATTTAAACCTTAAGTACCACTCTACAATATGCCTCAGAAGTAGCTGAAGATCCATTACCCTTAAAATGCCAAGTTTTATCACTACTTTGTGTACAACTTCCACTTCTAACTTCTTTCCCCTACTTGTATATTCCTGCCTATTTCCTTCACATGGTCTTCCTGTGCAAGTCCTCATCAAGTCCCTACATCATTCTGTGTTTCTTTCTTATTAAAACAAACCATTTATCTTTTCTATCTTTTGTGCCTTTTCCTGCAATGCAAAACCATCACGTATGATACAGTCTTGCAATTAATTTATAATAGCTCATTGCAGATAACATTAAGGTTTGGGGAGTTCACAACTCCAAATACTAGGAATCTATTTTATCAACTAAAACTATTCATATTTTAAATTGTTTACTTCTAGGACCTATTCAAACATTAGTAGATCAGTATGCTGGTATCAGTACATAACACACTGAAATGACTATACGTATACAAAGCTGAGTCTTGTTAGACTTGTTTTTCCATTAGAATTGTTTTTCTAGTTTCATCCCAGAATGAGAGAAAACTTACAAAACTAGATGAACACTAAGCCGGTGACTGTTTTTCCCTTAAACCTAGCTTGTGTATTGCTAGCATTTCCCATAAGCCTTAACTTTTCTGTGTATCAAAGATTGTTGTATAGAGGTATAAAGCAGTTGTCTTCTTCCCCTCATCTTCAGCAGTAATTCTCTGGCCTGCCAACCATTGGAGCTGTGCAACGCTGCATCTTCTCAGTCAATAATTTTCCTGTCACAATAAACTAATGTCTTTTAGTTTCTCTCTGGGTCAGTTTTTCTGTCTGTGTACACAAACCATGAGGAATATACTTACTGTTCCCTCTAATAATTTGGGGAACTGGAACATCTTCTCATTGCCAAAATGATACTTTGGGATTTTATGCACATACAGGTCAAACTAGAACTAGAATGTACTTATAATAATATAAAATTTGGTGGCCTTGTGGTAAGAAATGGTGCTGCAATCCAAAGGCTCACAGTTCAAATCCACCAGCTGCTCAGTGGGAGAAAGACAGGTAGTCTCCTCCAGTTTGATTAACTTCCTCTAAAAACTTGCTGGAGGGTCAGCTATGAGTTGGTTTTGATGTGATGGTACACAATGCAACAGAACAATGTGGAAATACAGCCAGAACGCTCCTTTGAAGGGGAGAGGGTGAAACTTTTTATTTACTTTGAAATATTTTCAAGATGGGCTAACATTTGGAAAAGGACATCATGCTTGTTAAGTTAGAGGGAAGAGATCAGTGAAAAAGAAGAAGATCCTGAATGAGATAGAGTGACACAGTCGGTGCAATAAAAAGTCCAAACAGAACAATGATTGTGAAATGACAAACAACAACTAATTGCTATCAAGTCAGAACACACTGATGGCTGACCCTCCAGTGGGTTTTCAGAGGTGATAAATTTCACAAGAGGAGATTGTCCATCTTTGTCTTGTAGAGCAACTGGTGGATTAAAAACCCCTGTCTTGGAGTTGGAATTGTACATTTGGTACACAGTTCAAATCCACCAGCTGCTCTGTAAGAGGAATATGGGCAATTTTCTCCCACACAGTTTATACTATCTGAATATGTGCTAGAGTTCCTACTCAACAGTATATAGCAGCAACTGCACCAATAAATATAGATTTGTACATAGACACAAGGTTGAAACCAAAGCAATTTCATTTTGCTGACCTTCTGACCCTACCCTTATATGTTTCTGTGTTCCAGGAAATAGTAAATAATCTGATTAATGTTCACCCCTAAATGAAGTTTTATCACCCACTCCAGGAGATAAAACAGAGTGTGCTAAAATAATGGATACTAATCTCAGGCCCTTGAAACTTCTGTGATTTCACCAACCAGCCAATAGGAAATCTATAAATACCCTACTCTTGCTTTTGTTTGATGCTGAGGCCAATTGAACTTTTCACCAAATCTTTCACCAAAACATGCATTCTAAATAAAGCATATTTGCTATATGACTAGTGTTATTTCTGAACTTTTTTTTGTTTTAGTGAATTTGGACCTTTCAGTATATAAGCTAATTCTCTTCTAGAATCATAGAGTAGCTTTGTATGCATTTCCTAGTAACCAATAAGTCTAAGAAATTATAGAATACCTTTAAGACTTAAAACTATTATTTATCTTGACCCATGATAAATAAAATTTACCTAAAGTTATAAGTAATTCTCTCTGCTTTGTAAATGGCATATGGAGTCACATTAGCAATTCCATAAAATTTGAAGGTGATCCAATAGTAAACAACTTTGTTTATAAATAAACAAAGTGAATTAAAAAAGTACCTTTGAATAAGTGCTGTGTTTTATTTCTATCCCACCAATTGCAATGGAATAAAAATTTAACTCCCTAGTAGAGATATATAATCAAATGTATAGATAAAATGCAAGGTCACCTACATAGTAAGAATGTAATCCTAAAGAGTTAAGAAAAACAAATTAAAAAAAAAAAAGAAAAACAAATTTTGCTTTCCTATTTTTAACATTATAAAACTAAAATTCCACACCCTTCCTTTATAAAAACATCGTCACTAAAATAGGAAATCTTTTCCTGTGTGATTTATAGTTACTGAAAACTTACTGAAGGGTCAACAAGGCGTCAATTCAGACTTGAAAGCAATGAGAAAGAGAGTAAAAATGGAAGATGCACAATGTATAAGAACAATGTTTTTGCTGTTATTGTTGATCGCCTTTGAGTGAAGCACAACTCATAGCGACACTATGAACAAAAGGCCTGAAGCTCCTCTATAATTATTGACATTTAACAAACTTCAATTAAAACCTTTAATAAAATAAGCTAGAATGAAAACCCTTAAATATTATACAATATCATTCCTTTCCCCCCCCATTGGTTTGCATATCATTCTTATCTACGTGCTTTGATAAGAATGATATGCAAACCAATAAAAAAAAGAATATTGTGTAATATTTTGGGGTTTTCATTCTAGCTTATTTTATTGAAGGCTTTAAATGAAATTAGTAAATTTATATTTCAAATGAGGATTTCTTTTTCTTATTCTAGCATTAGGATTTTAATGGAACAGAAGACACAGCAAAATTATTCCACAATTTCCGGAATTTGGCACTGATCACATGGTTGTATGGTCATTCTCATTCCTCTTTCCTGGGTGCATGTAAGATTTTTTTAAAAAGAAGACATTTTTGTATGACAACAGTCCGCAATAAGAGGTGCAAAGCAAAGAGGATTGGGTGAGGGGTGGGGGGAGGTAGGAAATTGGGCAACAATGAATGATTTTTCCCCTACTAGTTTATTAACAAAATTTGAATACAAATTTGAACAAATTCTTTCAATTTCCCTCGCCCCCCTCATTAAATTGTACAACCCAAAGATTAATACCCCTTTCTCCCTCTACATCCACATCCCTCTGCTTCTAGACTCTCTCACTTCTCCTGGATCCTTATACTCTCTTCTACAATAATGGTCTTATACAATAGTTATCCTTGTGGGACTGAGTTAGTTCACTTAGTATAATGCTTTCCAGTCCCTCGCAAGTTAGGTAATAATTTACAAAGTTATCACAGAAGCCATGGAAGCTTCATATATAAGTTATTAGATGGAGGGCTGGTGAAAGGGAGATAGATGT
>NW_006399881.1:1437591-1445466 GCF_000299155.1 Elephantulus edwardii
TATGAGTCGCAGGCGACTCGACGGCACATAACAACAACAACAACATTGCTCCTGCATGCTGCATAGTATTCCATTGTGTGAATGGACCATAATTTCTCAATCTTTTCATTTGTAGTTGGACATTTGGGATGTTGTTGTTGCGATGGTGAATAATGCTGCTATGAACATTGGTGTACAAATCTCAGTTTGCGCCTCAGTTCTTATATTCTCAGGGTATTTTGCAAGTAGTGGAATATCTACGTCATATGGAGTTTCTATGTTCAGTTTTTTAAGGAAGCGCCAAACTGCCTTCCAGAATTGTTGCACCATTTTACAATCCCACCAACAATGTATGAGTTCCTTTCTCACCACATCCTTTCCAACACCTATTACTTTCTGCCCTCTTAAACTTTGCCACTCTTACTGGAGTGAAATGTACCTCATTGTCGTTTTGATTTGCATACATCTTTTATTGCCAGTGATATGGAGTATTTCTTCATGTGTCTGTTTGTCGTTAGAATATTGTCCTCTGTCAAAATTCTTTCCATGACTTTTGCCCATTTTGTAATTGGGTTATCAGTCTTGTTCTTGTTCAGGCCCAGGAGTATTCCGTAAACTTTTGTTATAACTCTTGTCTGAGATGGTATTACCAAATGTTTGTTCCCAGTCTATAGATTTTCTTTTTACCCTGTTGGAAAAAGTTTTTGATTTGCATAGAGATTTAATCTTTAGAAGGTCGCATGCATCAATTTTATCCTCGTTAGATTGTGCATTTCTGGTTGTATTTGGCAGTCTCTTTACATCTTGGACTAGTGCTTCTAAGCTTGATCCCAATTTGTCTCTTAAGAACGTTATGGTTTTGGACTTTACTCTCAGGTCTCTGATCCACATTGAGTTGGTTTTTGTTTATGGTGTGAGATGTGGATCCTGTTTCAGCTTTCTGCAGGTGGAAGTCCAGTTTTGCCAGAATCATTTGTTGAAGAGATTATCATTTCCCCATTTGGCAGCTTTGATTTCTTAGTCAAATATCAGTTGACCATAGATAGCTGGGTCTGTTTTGGTTTCTCAATTCTGTTCCATTGGTCAATGTGTCTGTCTTTGTACCAGAACCATGCTGTTTTGGTTACCACTGCTGTGTAGTAGGTTTTGAGGTCAGGGAGTGCTATGCTTCCAACCTCATTTTTGTTTCCCTGAATGATTTTATTTTTAAGTGAACCGGAGGAGAAGGGAGTTGAGAGTAAAATGTGCAACAATAAATGAATGAAAATCTAAATTTTCTGTAAATATTTGTTAAATCAAAACTTTAAAAAATATTAAGAAATTTTGCAACTCAGCTCATGTTCTTGCCTGTTTCCCATACAGAGACACTCCCCCCAGTTCCTATCACCTTAGAGGTCTAGTGACTGCTCTGAGTGTATTATTTTTCCTGTCTTGGTTACAGGACCCTTTTCTCTCTACCTCCAGTACTTGTACTGTGAAAAGGTTTAAATTGGAGAAAACTCCAGAGTCTCATTGTAATATTTTATGACCCCTTTTCAGGGAAATATCCTCTTATTCTCAGAACAACCACAGGGACTGTAGGGAAAATTTAGCCCTGATTTATGACCTTAAACTTAATCTCAATAGTTAATCCTAAAAGAGGTGAATGGACTGCTTATCGTATTATAATTTTCTAGCATCTTGTTAACAATCCACTTAACATCTTTTCCATTTATATTCTTTCCATTTGTCTGGATTGAATTGATCAAATACTGGCAGATTAAATAGATCCTATTTATAAACCAGGAGAAAAGTAACCAGCATTCTATCGTGAACAGAAAGTGCAATCTACTGAAGGCGGCTCAGTTTAATGAAACAGGATGATAGAAAGTTACAGCTTAATCTTGCAGTGGAGAAATTTTGTTAAGCTGAGCAGATCTGTGACTGTATTTCTTGTTAATTGCCATTACATGGGCTCTGGCTTACGAAGTTCTTGTGTAAAAGAAGACAAAGCATTGTCTTGTCTTGTACAGCCTTCCTGATTGTGGGTATGTTCAAGTCCATTGTTGAAATCACTGTGTGTTTTGGGTGTCTTCTTTCTCAAGCACTGTTGTGATCAGACTGTTGTGAAAAATAATATTTTCATGATCAAATTTTCAGAAATAGATCATCAGACCTTTGTTCTGCCTATCTCTCAATTCTCCTAATGTGCCATGGAGTTGCTTGTCTAGCTTTCTGAGGCATAGCAAGTAATTGCAAAGACTAATAATAGCCTGTACTATAGTCCAAGATGAGTGTATTCTAAAAAAAGAAAGTTATCTCTTCTCTTGCACTTCTTGGTTGAAATTTGCAAACTTTCACATGTGTATGAGTTACATACACACAGACCAAGAAACAGTGGTTATTAACTGAACAAGGAAATGCTGCATAATTTAAAATCAGGGAAAATGTGCATTGGGGTTATATTCTTTCTCTATATCTATTTGGTTGGTATGCCAAGCAAATAATTCTCGAAGCTGGAGTACAGGAAGAATGTGACATCAGGATGGGAAAAAGAGTCATTTACAACCTATGTTGTGCAGATGGCACACTCTTGCTTGTAGAATGTGAAGACTAGAAACATTTATTGAAGAAGACCAAAGACTACAACTTTCAATATAGATTATATCTCAACATTAAGAAAACAAACATTCTCAACACTGAACAAAAAGGCAACAATATGGTAAGTGGAGAAATTATTGAAGTTGTCAATGATTTCATTTTTCTTGGATCTAAAGTCAATAGCCATGATTGCAGAAGAAATCAAAAGACATATTGCATTGTTCAAACTTAATGTTAAGGCCCTCTCCAAAGTATTAAAGAGCAAAGGTGTCTAAAGTGTACTGCCCCCAAACATAGTATTTTCAGTTGCTTCCTATATATTTGAAAGATTAACAGTGGATAAGGAAGACAGAAGAATTGATGCCTTTGTATTTGGTGCTGGCCAAAAGTTTTAACTATACCACCATGGTTTTAAAACAAAACAAAACAAAACAAAAAAACCCAAAAAAAAAACCTGTCTTGGAAGAATTGCAATCAGGATGCTCCTTGGAGGCAAAGATGGTGAAACCATCAGAGATAGTAAAGATGGCACAGGATAAGACAGGATTCAGATTTGTTGTTCATAGGATCACTATGAGTCATACTCAACTCAGCAGTACCTAACATTACCACCATAAAGGCATTCTTCCATGTTTTTGTAGAAGCAGATAATCCTTTATTTGCATTTAAAAAGCCCCTGATTTATGTAAACATTCCATTCTTGTTGTTGAATTCTGACCCATACCTGATCCTCCAGTGGGTTTTCAGAGGCAGTTAATTGCACTGGAGATTGCCCATCCTTCTCAGGCAGAGTTGTTGCTCTTGTTGTTATGTGCCATCAATTCACCTATGACTCAGAAATCCTATGTACAACAGCCCTAAACCCTGTTCTACACTTGCAACTACTCTTACTGTCTCTGACACACATCCCCATCACCCCAGAGATGGAACCCATCTCGAGGGTTTTCCTCTCCTGTGCTGTCCATCCACCCTCTCAAGCATGACATCCCTCTCTGAGGACTGATCCCGCCTTACAACCTGTCCAAAATATATCAGATGGAGCTTCAGGATTCTTGTTTCCAAGGAGCAGCCTGGCTTCACCCTCTTCAGGATGAACTTGTTTCTTCCTCTAGCAGTCCATGGTACATTCAATACTCTTCTCCAGCACCAAAGCTCAAAGGCATCAAGTCTCCTGCTATCATCATTAGTCATTTCCCAGCTCTCTGATGCACAGCAAGTAAGTGCAAAGATCATGACCTGCATCAGGCAAACCTTAGTCTATAGATCGACATCGTTGATCTTCAGTACATTTAGAGAGGTCTCTAACAGCAGACTTTCCCAGTGCAATTAGTCTTTTAATTTCCAGGCTGCTGGTACCAAGAGTGGTGACTGCAGAGCCAAGCAAACTGAAACTGTCAACAATCTCAATCCCTTCATCATCCATCATGCCGCTTCCAATTGGCCCAGTGGTGAGAATCTTTATTTTCTTGATGTTGAGCTCCAATCCATATTGAAGGCTGCAGTCCTTGACCCTCCACAGCAAGCCTTTCAGGTACTCCTCAGTTGTCAGCAAACAGGGTTGTGTCATCTGCATAACGCAGATTGTAGATGAGTCTACTCCTCAGTTTCAGCAAGCAGGATTGTGTCATGTGCATAACACAGATTGTAGGTGAGTCTACCTCCAATTCGGATTTCCACACTTCTCCTCAAATTGCCCAGCCTCCAGGATAATCTGTTCTGCATATAGATTGAAAAGACATGGAGATAGGACACATCCTTGACACACACCCTTCCCAATTTTGAACCATGCAGTGTTTCCTTGCTCTGTTCTGATGACTGCCTCCTGGTCTAAGTATAGGTTTAACATTAGCATAATAGTCCTGGGATTTCCATTCTTCTCAGAGTCAGCCACAGTTTGTTGTGATCCACACAGTCAAATGCCTTTGCATAGCCAATGAAACACAGATACACAGTCCTCTGTTACTGTATACTCTGTATTCTTCCAAGATCCATCTGACATTAGCTATAATATCCATAGTATCACGGCCTCTTCTAAATCCAGCCTGCACTTTAGTTCTCTGTTGATGTGTTGTTTCAGTCGTTTTTGATAATCTTCAACAGAATCTTGCTTGCGTGTGATAGCAATGATATTTTTTCGATAATTTCCACACTTTGTCAGATCACCTTTCTTTGGAATGGGAACAAATATAGATTTCCAGTCAGAAGGCCAGGTGGTTATCCTCCAGATTTCTTGGTACAACTTGGTAAGCACATCCAGGGCAGCATCTCTTTCTTGAAATATGTTAATTGGTATGCCATCAATTCCTAGGGCCTTGGTTTTTGCCAGTTCTTTCAGAGCAGCTTGAACTTCTTCCTTCATCAGCACAGGCTCTTGCTCATACATTGTTTCATGAAATTCTTCTGTGTGTACCAATTCCTGTTAGTACAATGACTCTATACTTTTTAAATCTTCCTTTAATACTTCCTGGATCATTTCATATTCTGCCCAAAGCATCCTTAAGTATTGCAACTCGAGGAGTTGGTGGTTTTAAACCACATGCCTTCGGGATTGCAGGGCGCTTTTGTACCATTAACTTACTAGATTGTCTAAAGTAAATTACTAGACATTTTCATTATTGACCAAAGGGTACGTACTTCCTTGTTAATTGCTTATCATTCAATCACTCCTATATATTTTGTTTTATAATATTAATTATAATTCTGTAATGCCATTATTTACCACATCTTATCAAAAGATTCCCATACCCACCATTTCCCTTCACCCTACCAAACCATTTGCTCATCAACGTTTCATCTCCCTCCTCTTCTGTCCCTATCAACTTTCCACAATTGCTTTCATTGTGTAAAACTTTGCTCAAACTTTCTCTTTTCCTTCTGCTATCCAATTCAATCAGTTATGCATGTCTTGTTCCAGATTGTTAATTGCAATATACATAGTGTCTGGTCACCCATTAATTTCAGATTGACCTCCCCTTCACCTATTCCAATACAGAATTCATTATCTAGCCATTCTTTCCCTGCTCTATCTGCCTGCACTTCCCATAACATTCTATTTTTATAACAGTGGTTTTATATAGTATTTGTTCTTTTATGAAGAAATTCTTTTACTCAGCATAACGTCCCCTAGACTCATCCATGTTGTGTAGTGTTTCACTAGTTCTTCATTATTTTCTAATGCTGCACATTCCATTGTGTAAATGTACCAGAGTTTCTCTGTGCATTGTTTTTTTGCAGTTGATGGGTACTTGGGCTGCTTTTATTTCTTTCGTATTGTGAATAATGGTGAAATAAACATAGATATCTGTATATCTATTGTGGCTCAGCTCAGATTTCTTTGGGTATATTACAAGTAGTGGAATTGTTTTTTATTTCCTGGCTGCTGGTGCCAAGAGTGTTGACCATGGAGCCAAGCAAACTGAAGCTGTGAACAATCTCAATCTCTTCACCATCCATCCTGATGCTACTAATTGGTCCAGTGGTGAGAATCTTTGTCTTCTTGACATTGAGCCTCCGTCCATACTGAAGGCAGCAGTCCTTGACCCTCTGCAGTAAGTGTATGAGGTCCTCCTCAGTTTCAGCGAGCAGGGTTCTGTCATCTGCATAACGCAGATTGTTGATAGATCTTCCACCAATCCTAACACCATGCTTCTCCTCATAGAGCCCAGCCTCTCAGATAATCTGCTCTGCATACAGGTTGAAAACGTATGGAGATAGGACACATCCCTGGTGCACACCCTTCCCAATTTTGAACCATGCAGTGTTACCCTCCTCTGTTCTGCCTCTTGGTCCAAGTATAGGTTTCGCATTAGCATGATTAAATGTTCTGGGATTCCCATTCTTCTCAGAGTCAGCCACAGTTTTTTATGATCCACACAGTCAAATGCCTTTGCATAATCAATGAAACACAGATGACATTCTTCTGGTATTCTCTGTTTTCAGCTAAGATCCATCTAACATCAGCTACAATATCCCTAGTACCACGACCCCTTCTAAACCCAGCCTGGATTTCTGGCAGTTCTCTGCTGATGTGCTGTTTTAGTCGGTTTTGGATAATCTTCAGTAGAATCTTGCTTGCATGTGGAGTCAATGATATTGTTCTGTAGTTTCCACACTCTGTTGGGTCACCCTTCTTTGGGATGGGAACAAATATCGATCTCTTCCAGTCAGTTGGCCAAGTGGTTTTTCTCCAGATTTCTTGGCACAACTTGGTGAGGACATCCAGGGCAGCATCTGTTAGCTGAAATATGTCAATTGGTATACTCTCTATTCCGGGGGCCTTATTTTTTGCTATTTCCTTCAACCTGTACTTATGGAAAAATATTTTACACAGATAGTAAGAAAAGTCGCATTGCTTTATGTGAAAATCTCTTTAATGTCTAGTTTAATAGAAGACAGCTGAATCTTCATGCCTCTTTCTGTATGCTATGCTTGCATAGAATGGAAAATTCCATTCTACAGTCATGGAGAATTGAGAAGAATAATAGTAAATAATTTCTTAGTATAATAATGAAAATAGCTTTGAATTTGCAGACTTGTAAAAGAGTACTGAGAGGCTCCCCGACCACATACTAACATCCATTGGTTTAGTGTGTTTTCCTTCTGTCTCCCCATAGAAATCTCAAATTTTTAAAGGATGGTGATCATACCTTATTTTCACTTCTTTTTTCCCCATAGGGTTAGAAGTCCCTTGGAGATATAAACAGTTGAATACTTGACTAACAGGTAAAAGCTTGATGGTGTAAATACAAGAAGTTAGTCCTGACAATTTGCTTCTGAAATGTTAGTCTTCAAAACCCTATCAGGGTGCTCATTCAGCAGCACATATACTAAAATTGGAATGTACAGAGAAGATTAGCATGGGCCCTGCTCAAGGATGACATGCAAATTCATGAAGTGTTCCTTTTTGTTAAAATTTGAAGAAAACCAACAACCTTGTTAGAAACAAAAATACTTTGAAATCACTATGAGTCAGAATTGACTTGATGGCAATTAATAAGACATCAATAGTCAGGTTAAGTACTGAATCCATGACTCTTAATTTACTGACAGTGTGAGTCAAATTTAGCTATGTATTCCCATCCTTTTTCCTTTCCATATGTTTTCCTGAATTGGAACATCAGTGAAGAAGGAAATCATCACTCTTCCACTCAACTTCTTTATAAAAGATGGTACGTAGTCAAAGATATAAAGCTTGTAAAGGTAAATAATCCAATAGAAAAATGGGCACAGGGTATGAACAGACACTTCACTGAAGAAGACATTCAGATGGCCAACAAGCACATGAAGAAATGTTCAAAGTCCCTAGCTCTAAGAGAG
>NW_006399881.1:1446136-1453375 GCF_000299155.1 Elephantulus edwardii
TACTCAGGGTGGGGGGTGGGGAGAAGGGACGTGGGAATTGTATACTAATGAAGGAATTTTTTTTCTTTTTTTTCTCTCTTTGGAGGGGGAAGCAAGCTGGTGGGGAGGGGTGGGCAGGGAGAAAATTGTGGCAATGAAAAAAAATTTAAATTAAAGTAAAAACTAGGCATGTCTTTCCCTAATTTAAAAAAAAAAAGAAAGATCTATTATTGTTTTCTCAAACTCTGCCTTCAATTCGTTGCATCAAATCAGAATGGGCCTTCCATTGGGCTTCCAAGGCTATAAATACCATTGAGGAGATTGTTTCTCTTTCTCCCCTAGAGAGAAATCATCCTCTGGATTAGTTCAACTGTGGGAAACAGCCTTTGAGTTGAAAGTGCAACTGTCTAGAGCTACCTAGACATAGTATTTCAAAGAATTTTAAACTAAACCAGACTGCTCCTTGGAGGCAAGGATTCTGAAGCTTCATCTAACATACTTTGAACATGTTACAAAGAGAGACCAGTACTTGGAGAGGGACCTCCTGCTTGGGAAGATGGAGGGACAGTGCAGGAGAGAAAGACCCTCGATGAGATGCATTGATTCAGTGATTAGGCTAATGGGGTTGGTGAGTCCAAGACAATAAGGTTAACACAGGATAGAGAAGGGTATATGGCTGTTGTATGTAGGGTTGCTATGAGTCGTAAGGGACTTGATGGCACATAACAGCAGCAACATTTTATTTGATACTAGAAACACACCTGCAAGCTAGGTGAGAACAGCTGTTATTATTGCTTTATAGATAATAAAAGTTACAGCTTGCTTGGCTCCACATTCAACACTCTTGTCACCAGCAGGCAAGAAATCAAGAGGTGACTTGCATTAGGTAAATCTGCTGTCAGGGACCTTTCCAAAATACTGAGAAGCAATGATATCAATCTAGAGACTAAGGTGCAACTGATCCAGTCCATGGTCTTTGCAATTACTTACTATGAATCAGAGAGCTGGATAATGACTAAGGATGATAGAAGAAGAATTGATGCCTTTGAGTTGTGGTGTAGGAGAAGAGTCTTGAACATACCATGGACCACAAAGAAAACATATAGGTCTGTTTTGGTGAGAGTGAAACCAAGTTTCTTTTTGGAGACAAGGATTTTGAAGCTCCATCTTACATACTTCGAGCATGTGGCCAGGAGGGACTGATCCTTGGAAAAGGCCATCATGCTCGGAAGGGTGGAGAGACAGCACAGGACAGGAAGACTCTGGACAAGATGGATTGATACAGGAACTAGGGCAATGGGAGTAGGTGAGTCAGTGGGACTGGGTCAGGATAGGGCAGGCTTCAGAGCTATTGTACATAGGGTCACTATGTGACTCGACAGCACATAACAACAACAGATAATTAAGTTGAGGCACACTGGGACTAATTTGCACATGTTTATGTTAATAGGCAAATTACTCAATCTGGCATCCAGGGTTAAGAAAATAATACTCAGTACTGGAGAATAAATAATTAGATATGTGTTTTAATGCATTTTGTTGTGTGCCCCTTTTGTATGTGTTCTTTAGGTTATGAATATTCTTTAGGATTAAGAATATTTGCAATAAGGTGCCTTTATGGTTATCAAAGTTTCCAAGTTATTTGTGGGCATTCAATCACCCACTAAAGCTGTAAGCTGTTTATTACCTGATCTGCTTGACAATTAATATTCTCCTCCAAATTGCTTTCTGCAATAGTGCTGTGACATAATTAGGTTTTCCAGGAAATCTGCCTTGGTGTCATCATAATTTCCATTAGCATAGTGAGTAATGACAGCTTCTTCTGCTATCAGACTGATGCGATCATTTCTCAGTAAACCTTGTCTATTACCTTCTAAAGAAGAAGATCAGGGCAGCAGTTCAAGAGTTGAGTCATTGTGGAAAGCAAAGATGAGGAGGATTTCTGCCTGGCATCATTAGAAAGATTTGTGGTCACTGAAGAAACTATAGAAGGAGAGCCTAGAGTGCTCATTCCCTCAATTCCAGATCAAGTCTATAAACTAGAAATGGGACTCAAAGTCTTAGGTCAACTCTAGAAACCATAACTATTTTGAGTTCTGGAAGCAATAAGAAAAAATTCCCATTGACACAAGTTTTGAGACAAGGATGCTTTGAAAGTTTATTCTAAGTATCTGGCAGTTGCAAAAGCTATTTCTTAACAATTTAGTTTACAGTTGTTAGTTGAAAGCTTTAATCTAAAAATCTTGACTGACACTTAGTTACACACACACACACACACACACACACACACACACACACACACTGAAGTAGGAATCAATTCACAGCTGAAAATCCAGAGTATTTTCATGTGTAGAGCAGGGTAACACTGCATGGTTCAAAATTGGGAAGGGTGTACGCCAGCTATGTGTCCTATTTCTATACCTTTTCAACCTGTATGCAGAGCAGATTATCCGGGAGGCTGGGCTCTATAAGGAGAAGTGTGGCGTCAGGACTGGTGGAAGATCTATTAACAATCTGCGTTATGCAGATGACACAGCCCTGCTTGCTGAAACTGAGGAGGACCTCATACACTTGCTGCAGAGGGTCAAGGACTGCAGCCTTCAGTATGGACTGAGAATTAATGTCAAGAAGACAAAGATTCTCACCACTGGGCCAATTGGCAGGACCAGGATGGATGGCGAAGAGATTGAGATTGTTCACAGCGTCAGTTTGCTCGGCTCCGTGGTCAACACTCTTGGCACCTGTAGCTAGGAAATTAAAAGGCATATTGCCATGGGAAAGTCTGCTGTTAGGGACCTCTCTAAAGTACTCAAGAGCAATGGTGTCTCTCTGGAGAATAAGGTGCGCCTGCTACAGGCCATGATCTTTGCAATCACTTGTTATGCATCAGAGAGTTGGACAATGACTAAGGAGGATAGAAGGAGAGTTGATGCCTTTGAGCTGCAGTGTTGGAGAAGAGTGTTGAGGGTACCATGGACTGCCACGAAAACAAACAGATTCATCCTGGAGAGGGTTAAACCAGGCTACTCCTTGGAGGCAAGGATTCTGGGACTTCGTCAGACATACTTTGGATATGTTGTAAGGAGGGGCAGGTCCTTGGAGAGGGGCATCATGCTTGGGAGGGTGGAGGGACAGCGCAGGAGGGGAATCCACCTTCTATGAGGTGGATTCATTCAGTGACCGGGGTAATCAGGATGAGTGTATCAGAGACAGTGCAATTGACACAGGATAGAGCAGGGTTTAGGTCTGTTGTACATAGGGTCACTGTGAATCGCAAGCGACTCGATGGCACATAACAACAGCAACATGCATATACATATTGTGGTGTTACCTGTCAGCCTAAAAATTGGCTTCTTTTAGCCATTAATTCACTATCTCTGGTCTCCAGCTACCGTAACTACAGACACATCGTCTTGCAAACCTGCCTCAGCTATGGGACTAGGATAAATCAATGAGTGCTTCCCACACTGAATAGCAAGATTGAGGTGAGAAAGATGTGAAGTATGACTTGAAACAAGAAATGAGGCAAACAAAGCTTGTGGCAGCATGACGCTGGTGAGAGTGAGATCCAGGTAGTGGAGAGACTGGCATTGCTGTGGAGAAACTGTGTCAAAGCGTGGCCTGAGGCTTTTTGCATTTGTGTTGGCCACAGGTGGATTTTTTGCGGTTCCTGCCTTTGATGATGGAAGGGAAAGCTGCCAGCTGAATTGAAACTGAAGACTGGACTAACTGAGGAGTTGTGCTTTGAAAGTGTTGGAATAAAAACTAGACTCAATTGGGTGGTATTCTTTTCCTCCTCCACTCTCCAGCTTCCTTCCTAATAATCCCCATTGTTGGTACTATAACTTTGAGTCTCTGAGTCAGTAATGAATAAAAGAACCTCTTGTTGTTGGTGAGGCTCTACAGGCACCATGCAGCTGGGCTACAGGCTCCTGATCTGCTTTCTGCCCTGGGACAGTGAGGTCTGTGTTATTCTCTCTCCCTCTGACTCTTTCAGAGAGACATTCCTGGCCCTTTGTTTTTATGTCTGCTTTCTTCCTTTTTAGACTCATGTATATACACACATATACAGGGAGCTCTGGTGGCTGGTTGTTGTTCTGTTGTTACATGCTGTACAGTCAAGTACGACACACAGAGACACTATGAACAACAGATCTGAACCCTGTCCCATCCTGAGCCATCTTCATCATCTCCAACATACTCCAGCCCATCGAAGCAGTCACTGTGTCAATCCATCTGGATCTTTCTCCCTTTTGCCAATCCTCAACTTCCCAAGCATGGTGTCATTCTCCAAGGACTTTCCCCTCCTAACAATATACTCAAAGTATGTGAGGTAAAGCTTTATCATCTTTGACTCCAACGAGCACTTGGGCTTCACTCTTTCCACAACATAGCTGTTGGTGCTTTGGGCAGTCCATGAGATATTCACTACTACTCTTCAACACCACAATTCAAAGGCATCTGTTTTTCTTGTGTCATTCTTATCCATCCATTGTCCAGATTTCAGATGCATAACAAATGGTGGGAAAGACCATGGCCAGAATCAAGCATGCCTTAGTTTTCAAATGATATCTTTGCCCTTCAATAATTTGGAGAGGTCTCTGAATGAAGACTTTCCTGATGCAATACATCTTCCAATTTTCTGACTGCTGGTGCCAAGTGCGTTGATTGTGGAACCAAGTAAGATGAATTAATTGAGATTTTTTTCAATCTTTTCTCCATCTATCATGATGTTGTCCATCAATAGAGCAGTGAGAATTTTTGTCTTCTTGATTTTGAGATGTAATCCATACCTGCAACAAATGCTTCAAGTCCTCCTCACTTTCAGCAAGAAAGTTGTGTCAACTGTATAACGAAGGTTGTTGATGAGTCTTCCTCTGTTTCTGATGCCACATTTTCCTTCCCAGAGGCTAGCTTCTTAAATTATTTTCTCAGAATACAACTTGAATAAGTATGGAGAATGGATACATCCCTGATGCACACATTTCTTGGTTTGAAACCACATAGGGTCCCCTTGCTTTGTTCCCACAAGATCCAGGTAAAGATTTCATATGAGCACAATTAAGTGTTCTGGGATTCTTATTCATCTCAATGTTAGCAATAATTTGGTATGATCCACACAGTCAAATACCTTCACATACTTGGTAAAGCATAAACAAACATTCTTCTAGTATCCTCTGCTTTCAGCCATGATCCATATAACATCTACAATGATATCCCTGGTGCCACAGCCTCTTCTAAACCCACTTTGAACAAAACAGAAAAGATCCCAACAAAATGATAGCAATAGCAATAATACCTTGCCTCTCAATTATTATTACATTGAATGTGAATGGTTTAAATGCACCAGTGAAGAGAAAAAGAGTAGCAGATTAGATAAAAACAGAAAACCTATCCATATGCTGTCTACAAGAGAAAATTAGAAAAGTGGAAATGAAGACAGACTAAAAATCAAAGGGTGGGGGGAAATATACCAAGCAAGTGGCAACCAGAAAAAAGCAGGAATAGCAATACTAACTGTCAGTAAAATAGATTTCAGTGTAAAAAAAAATCATAAAGGACACGAAAGGACACTACATAGAACAAGAAGACATAATCATAATAAATATTTACTCACAAAATTATAGAGCTGAAAAATACACAAAGCAAACATTAACACAAGTGAAAAAAGAAATACAGAACATCATGATAGTAGTAAGAGACTTCAATATACTACTCTCAAGGAAATACGGAACTACCAAAAAGAAATTGAACAAATATGCTGAAGAATTATACCATAAAATCAGCCAAATTGGTCTCATAGATCTATACAGGCTAATGCACTCCCCCAAAACTCAATATATATTTTTTCCAGCACACACACACACACACAACCCACTCTCCAGAATACATATTTTAGTGCACAAAGTCAGCCACAATAAATTTTAAAAAATCAAAATAATGCAAAGCTTTTTCTCAGATCACAATGCTACCAAATTAGAAATCAACAACAAGAATATAAAAGGAAAAAACCCAATTCACGTGGAAGTTGGAAACACTCTGCTTGAACACAAGGGGTAGTAGTTGTTGTTGTTTTTATGTGCTGTCGAGTCACTTGCGACTCATAGTGACCCTATGGGGGTAGTAGAAGAAATAAAAAAGAAAATAAAATTTTTTGAAATAAATCAGAATCAAACACAAATTACTAAAACCTCTGGGTAACAACCTAAGCAGTACTTAGAGGTTAATTCATAGCAATAAGCAAACAGATCAAAAGAGAAGAATGATAATCAATTATTTAACCCAATATCTCCAACATATGGAAAAAGAACAACAAGAAAACCTGACAATCTCTAAAAGAAAAAAAATTATAAAGATTAAGGCAGAAATAAATAAGATAAAAAAACAGAAAAACATTAAATGAAAATTATGAACAAGATCAAGAGTTAGTTCTTCAAAAAGATCGATATAATTGACAAACTGCTAGCAAAACTAACAAAGGAAAAGAAGGAAAAGGCAGAAATAATCTGAATATGAGGGGAAATGGGTGATGTCAAAACAGAACTAACTGAAATAAAAAGGTTAATAATGGAATTTTTTTGAAGCAGGAGTGGCATCCACTTCCTAAACCATATGCCTCTGGAAACTGAACTTGGAGAAATGGCAATAGTTTTAGAAAGGCTTCAGGCCTTTTGTTCACAGGGTTGCTATGAGTCATACTCAATTCAATGACAATCAACAACAACAATGGCATTTTATTAAAAACTATACTCAAACAAATATGTAAATCTAGAGGAAATGAACTAATACTGGGATTTTAAAATTCCACCTAATCTGAATTGAACATGTCATAAAACAACTTCCAACAGCAAAAAAAAAAAAAGCAAGCCCTAGACCAGATGGTTTTACTAATGAATTTTATCAAGAATTCAGAGAAGAGCTGTCACCAATTCTACATAAATTATTTCAGTAAGTAGAAAAAGATGGAATACTCTCAGACTTGTTTTATGAAGCAAACATATCTGTGACACCATGGTCAGATAAAGACACTATCAAAGTAGGAAACAATAGACCAATATCTCTCATGAACAGAAATGCAAAAATCCTCAACAAAATCTTAGCAATAGAATCCAAAAGTATGTTGTTGTTGTTATTATTATGTGCCGTCGAGTCGCCTGCAACTCATAGCGACCCTATGTACAACAGCCCTAAACTCCGCTCTGTCCTGAGCCAATCGCACTGTCTCTGACACTCAATTATCCCAGTCACTGAATCAATCCA
>NW_006399881.1:1454158-1457256 GCF_000299155.1 Elephantulus edwardii
CCAAGTATAAGTTTCGCATTAGAACGATCAAGTGTTCTGGGATTCCCATTCTTCTCAGAGTCAGCCACAGTTTGTTATGATCTACACAGTCAAATGCCAAAAGTATAAAAAAAAATCATCCTAAGCAAGTGGGCTTCACAACAGGTGTGCAAGAATGGTTCTACATAAGAAAAAAAAATCAGTGTAATTAATCACATTAACAAAGAAAAGAACAAGAACCACATGATCCTATTAATTGATAGAAAAAAATGCCTTTGACAAAATCCAACACCCTTTCCTGATTAAACCACTAAACAAAAGAGTAATAGAGGGGCATTTCCTCAACATAGTGAAAAGTATATATGCAAACCAAGAGCCAACATTGCTCTCAATGGAAAGAGTTTAAAGAATTCCCCTTGAGAAAAGGACCTAAGAAAAAAAATTCCACTATCACCATTCCTCTTCAATATAGCATTGAAAATCTTAGCGAGAGAGCAATAAAACAAGAGAAGGAAGTGAGAGGTATCCAAATTGACAAAGAATAAGCAAAGCTGTCTCTATATGAGGATAATATGATAGTTTATTCAGAAAATCCTAAAGATTCAGTAAGAAAACTATTGGGCTTAGTTGACCAATTAAGCAGAGTAGCAGCATACATGATCAACATACAAAAATCAGTTGGATTTCTCTACAGTAACAAAGAAAATATAGAAATGGAACTATGGAAAACAATACCAATTACAATAGCTAATCAAGATGATTATAATAGTTAAACAAAGTGAAATATCTGGGGATACATCTATCCGGAGACACAAACGACCTATATAAACAATATTACAAAACATTACTGCAAGAAATTAAAAGAGACCTAGAAAAATAGAGGAAATGCCATGCTCATGGATATGAAGACTCAATATTGTGAAAATGACAATTCTATGTAAGGCAATCTACAAGTTCAATGCAATCTCAATACACATACCAATCCCATTCTTCATAGAAATGGAAAAGGCAATTTCAAATTTTATCTGTAATGGAAAGAGATATGGATTAGCAAAGGACTACTGAAAAAAGAGAAACAAGGTAGGAGGCATCACACTCGGCCAAGACAGCATGGTACTGGTACAATGACAGACACATAGATGAATGGAATTTAATTGAAAACCCAGAAATCAACTAATTTACCTATGGTCAATTGATTTTTAACAAGGAGATTAATTCAGTTAAGTGGAGAAACTACAGCCTCTTCAACAAATAGTGTTGGCAGAATTGGAAAACCATAATCAGAAAACTTAAGCAAGACTCACACGTCACATCATACTAACTCAAAGTGGATCTGGGATCTAGAAGTAAAACAGATGGCTATAAAATTAATCAGAGAAAAGCTAGGAACAACTCTACAAATCCTAATCTACAGCATGAGCAGACTTCTAAGGATCGTGAAACATCTACAACCAGGAGAGAATAAAATAGATGAATGGGACCTTCCAAGAATCAAATCCCTACTTAAATGAAAAACTTCACCAACAGAGTAAAAGCCACAAACCGGGAAAAATTTTTGGCAATGACATTTCTGATAACAGACTCATATCTAAAATTTATATAATACTTTAGGGTTTCAACAAGAAAAAGGTAAACAATCCAATCACAAAATAAATGAGAGTAAGATATAAAGAGACACTTCATCAAAGAAGAAATTGTGATGGCAAACAAACACATGAAGAAATGTTCAAAATCTCTTCCTATCAGAGGTCAAATCAGAGGTCAAATGTGACATCATCTCAACCCATAAACAATAATAAAGTTCAACAGGGCAGCAAACAACAAATACTAGTGAGGTTGTGGAGAGAATCGAACCCTTACTCACTGCTTTTGGGAATGTAAAATGTTACAACCGAAATGAAAGGCAGTGTGGCATTTTCTCAAAGAGTTGGAAATAGGAATCCCATTACTGAGAATACATCCTTAAGAAACGAGAACCACAACTCAAACAGCTGTGTGCACACCCATTTTCATAGGTTCATTATTCACCAAGTAAAAAGGGAAGCCACAGACTGGGAAAAAGTATTTGGTAATGACATGTCTGATAAAGGACTTCTATGTAGAATTTATAAAATAGTTTAGCACCACAACAAGATAAAGGTATAGTCCAATTAAAAAATGGGCACAGGATATGAACAGACACTTTACCAAAGAAGACATTCAGATGGCAAACATATGAAGAAATGTTCAGAATCCCTAGCTCTAAGAGAGATGCAAATCAAGATAACTACGAGATATCTCACCCCAGTAAGAATAGCAAAATTTAACAGAACAGCAAGTAACAAATACTGGCAAGGTTGTGGAGAAGCTGGAACCCTTATTGACTGTTGGTGGGAGTGTAAAATGATGCAACCACCGTGGAAGGCAATATGGTGCTTTCTCAAAAAGTCGCAAATAGAAATACCATTTGACCCAGCAATTCCACTACTGGGAATATACCCCAAAGAGACCATAACTGCCACCCAGGCAGATATATGCACACTCATGTTTATTGCTGCTTTGTTCACAATAGCAAAGAGTAGGAAACAACTCAAGTGTCCATCAACAGATGAATGGATAGAGAAGCTGTTGTATATTCACACAATAGAATACTATGCTGCATTGAAAAACAAACAACTCCTGAAATATTATACAAAATGGGTGACCATGGAGGACATTATGCTGAGTGAAATATCTCAGTCACAAAAAGACAAACACTGCATAATGCCACTGTTATAGAACAGGATTGACAAGAGGGTCTGTAGGAAACTAAGAAAAGAGGGGGTAAATAATGTGCATGGCATTGAAACAGATGAGGGAGATAATTATATAAAAGAAATATATGATTAGGTATTATTGGCATGACAAATGTCCAGAATAAGAGCTGCATAGGAAAGTAGACTTGGGGCAGAGGTCTGTATAACAATGAAAGAACTTTTTTTTCCAAAGAGAAAAGTAAACTGGGGGGAGGGGAGAGGCAGGGAGGTAAATGTGCAAAAATGAACGAATGGAAATCCAAGTTCTTTATAAACTTTCACTAAAATCTTAATTAAGAAAATTTTGTAAAGAAAATAAAATCACTTTCCAATTTAAAATTTATA
>NW_006399881.1:1457356-1491510 GCF_000299155.1 Elephantulus edwardii
TTTTTCCTTTTAGCAACTTGACTAGCAGAAGCAGATCCTGAGAAGAAATCAGCAGCTATTCTTCCCACTATAATTTCTCTTAGAAGCATCTGGTATCACAAATGATTCCTCAGTCTAAGAATTTGTAACAATGAGGAGTTTTGGACACATATATATTTTTCCCCCCTGACAATAAACCTTCTAGCTAATTTAATAGTTCACTTTGCAATGAATTGAGTTCACATAATATTTTTCATTACAGACACAGTAATTGTATCTTGTGCACTGAATAGTTTTTAGTGACCCTTCTCTCAAGCTTTACGTATTCAGTGTTAGAAGTTTGCAGAGGCAGTAAATCACGTGAGAAGATACTGCCCATCCTTCTTCTGCAGAACAGCTGGTAGATTAGAAGGACAGTGTGCTTTTGGAATTGCAGTGCATGTTCTTATTACCAAACTATCAAACTCCCTGTATCAACAGGTACAGAAATAGGATCCCAACATTTACATTTTGGGAGATGGGCATGGTTCACAATTCAATC
Source organism: Elephantulus edwardii (assembly GCF_000299155.1). NCBI lineage: Eukaryota > Metazoa > Chordata > Mammalia > Macroscelidea > Macroscelididae > Elephantulus > Elephantulus edwardii. Next base: position 1,457,877 of record NW_006399881.1, read on the forward strand.
CATAATGCTTGTCTTTAAGGAATTAATTTGATTCCAAAACCAGTATCCCCAATAAGTGTTTAAAATCATTTATATTGTCTAATAGAGTAAAATATTTTTTTGGAAGTGCAAAATAGTATTTGTGCCTTCCCCATTAAGTTTCTATTTGGAGGTAAGGCTACGCCTCCTGCTGAGTGGAATATGCAAGACAGCCTCAAAAAAGAATGTAGCCAAATATGTGAAATAACTGCCACTGTGATATATGTTTAGTCAGAATCCACCATACAGTATAATAGTATAATTCTTTCCTGGAGTTATTATGCAGGAGGTACCAAATTCCGTAATTGCAGACCAGGCCAAAGACAAGTAATCAATGCAGAATTGATGTAGCATGCAGGCAATAGAGATTAGGGCATAGGGGGTGATGATGATTCTGCTTAACCATCATTAAAAAACACAAATAATTCTGTAGGGGGAAAAATGCTTTTATCTGATAGAATCTGATGAGGTTTTAAAAAAAGAAATCGCCAGTATCCACAACACAGGCTTCAAAATCAAACCTCCAATGTCTCTACTCTCTGCTTTCTGTCTTCACAAGAGGAATCTACCAATTCTCAGAAAATATTTCTGTCACCATCAACCTGTTTGTGGTCATTATCATTCAATAGGTCAGGGGGGAGGTGTGTGCTCAAAGAATAAACAAATTACCATATTGTCAAGAATAGATTTATCAACAAACAGAGGATGTAATATTTGTTCTAGCTTTTATAATAAATGAGAAAGGCAAATAATCAAGTAAGAAAAGCAGAGATGCATATATTATCAGATAAACTCAATTGATTTACTTCTACAAAGGATAAATTATCCAGCACCTTCTTAAATGTTAATGCTATGTTTGTTTGAGGACATAGGTATGCTTGGTTCAGGTCCTGGACTTTTGAATCACTTGCTATGCATCTGAGGGCTGGATAATGAATAATGATGACCGAAGAAGATTTGATGCCTTTGAGCTGTAGTGTTGGAGAAGAGTATTAAAAATCTCATGGATCGCAAAAAGAATAAGCAAATGTGTCTTGTGAAGGTGCATCCAGAGTGCTCACTGGAGGCAAAGATGATAAAGCTTTGTCTCAAGTACTTTGGGCATGTTGGTAGGAAAGCCATTCCTTCTAGAAGGGCATCATGCAGACCCTCAAACAGGTGAATTGATATAGTGACTGCAGCAATGTGTCAGAGATGATGAAGATGGCACAGGATAGGATAGGATAGGACAGGGTTCAGATCTGTCATAGAGGGCTGCTATGAGTTGTATTCTACTTGATGGTACCTAACAACATTTGTTATGATAGCATCTCAGTTTTTATATTTTTGTGGCTGTAACGTTTGTTTTTAAAGAAAGGAAGCATGAATCTTCTTACTTTCTTTTTCAGTTTCAGATTCTGTAGCGATTGAGCATATAAAGTTGATGATGTTGTAGTGTTATGTAATGTTGAGTCAGAACCTATTAATTGCTGACTCTTCAGCACCATTTTAGGAGAAGTAAAAAGCAGGGGAGATATCCCAACTTTTCCTGTGGAGTGGCTTGTGGATTCAAACCACGAACTTTTTTGGTTAGTGGTGCATCTCTTTACCACTAACCCCTCGGAGCTCCCTGCAAAGAAGACTATTGTAATTTTATCAGTATTGTGTTGAATCTGTAAATCACTTTGGGTATTATTGAAATCTTAACAAAATAATAAGTTTTCTAACTCATTAACAAGGCACATCTTTCCATTTCTTTGTTTGTTGTTGTTATGTGCCATCGAATTACCTACGACTCACAACAACACTATGCTCTGAACAACAAAGCTCTGAACTCTGCCCTCTTCTGAGCCAATCTCACTGTGTCTAATAAACACCTACTCCTACTTTGTCATTTACTTTGTCAATCCATCTCATCCAGGGTCATCTTCTCCTGTGCCATCTCTCAACCCTTCCTAACAAATACGTAAGACAAAGCTTCAAAATCCTTGCCTCCAAGGAGTAACATGCTTTCACTATCACCAGGACAGACCTCTTTGTTCTCTTGGCAGTTCATGGTATGTTAAATACTCTTTTCAAGCACCACAGCCTGAAAGCATCAATTCTTCTTCTATATTCCTTAGTTATTGTCCAGCCCTCTGATGTATAACAAATAATTGGAAAGACTATGGTTTGGGTTAGGCACACCTTAGGCTCTCGACTGGCGTCGTTGTTCTTCAGAATTCTGGAGAAGTCACTGACAGCGAATTTTTCTAACGCAATTTGTCTTTTGCTTTCCTGACTGTTGGTGCCAAGAGTGTTGATTGTGGAACCAAGCAAACTGAAATTGTTAACAATCTCAATCTCTTCTCCAGCTATTATGGTGTTACCAATTGGCCCAGTTATGAGAATCTTTTATTTTCTTGATGTTAGATAGATAGATAGATAGATAGATAGATAGATAGATAGATAGATAGATAGACAGATAATGCTGTTGATTACAACTCATAGCAACCCAATGAACAATGACTCTGAATCTTGCCCTATCCTGAGCCAACATCATCGTTTCTGACACCTCTGACCTTATTGCCATAGTCATTGTGTCAATCCATCTCACCCAGAGTCTTTCTCTCCTGCACTGAGCATGATTTTCTCCTGCAAGGATTATTCCTCCTGGAAACATGTTGAAGTATGTGAAACAGAACTTCAAAATCATTGCCTCCAAGTAGCATGACAAACCTGTTTGTTCTCTTGACAGTCCAGGGTATGTTCAGTACTCTCTTTCAGCACCACAACTCAAATGAATAGATCCTTCTTCTGTCATACTTAGTCACTGACCAGCTCTCAGATTCATAGCAAGCAATTGAGAAGACCATGGCCTGGATCAGTCTTTGACAGCAGGTTTTCCTTAAGCAATTAATCTTTTGATTTCCTGATCACTGATGTTAATTGAGTGTTGATTGTGGCCCAGGCAAAATTAAATTGTTAACAACCTCAACTTTTTTCTCAATCTATCATGATAGATTCATTCTTCAAAGGCATCAATTCTTCTGTCATTCTTATTTAATGCCCTGCTCCCAGATTCATAGCAAATGGTTGACAAGATCACGGCCTGAATCAGGTTCACCTTAGTCTTCCAACTCACCATTGCTTCTCAATAATTTGGAGAGATCCTTGACTTAATATATTCCCGGTACAATACACCTCCTGTCTCCTGACTGGCTCCAAGTGTATTAATTGTAGATCCAAGTAAGATTAAATCCTTGACAACTTCAAACTTTTCTCCAGCTGTCATTATGTTGCCTATCAGTCCAGTGGTAAGAATTTTCTTTTTCTTGACATTGAGATCCAATTCCTATTGAAGGCTGTATTCTTTTGATCTTGAAGCAAGTATTTCAAGTTCGTTTCCCTTTCAGCAAGCAAGTGACATCTACTTAGTGTAGTTTGTTGATAAGTCTTCCTCCAATCCTGATGTCACATTCTTCCTCATAATGTCCAATTTCATGAATGATCTATTACGCATATAATTGAAAAGGTATAGAGAAAGGATGCATCCCTGGCATACATGTTTCCTGATTTTGAACCATGCAGTGTTTCTTGCTCGGTTCTAATGACTACCACCTGGTCCAAGTATAATATTTTTTTTGCATGTACACAATTAGATGTTCTGGGATTCCCTTTCTTCTCAAGGTTAGCCACAGTTTGTTAGGGTCACCACATTCTGCTTGTTTAAAAATTTTTAAAAAATAACTTTCAGAAATACATTTTTATACTTTTCCTTTACATCTCTGGCTAAGTTTATTCCTAGGAAATGTTTTTGCTTTAATAGCATTGTAAATGAATTTTTCCCTTAATTTTCTTTTCAGAGCTCACACTACTGGTACATAGAAATGAAATTGATTTTTTATTGTTGACTTAATACCCAGCAAATTTCCTAAATTCCTCTATTAGCTCTAGATACACCTATTTCCCATTAACAATGATATCCTTCCTTCCAAGACCTTTTCTGAATCCAGCTTGAATTTCTGGCAGTTCCCTGTCAATGCAAAAATAACTTTGAGCAATTGTTTTATACTCTTCAACAAGATTCTACTTACAGGTGATATTAAGGATATTGTTCAATATTTTCCATTTGCTATTGGTTAACAATTTTGGGGGTGGAAACAAATATCTTCTCATCAGTTGACAAAGTAGCTGATTCAAATTTCTTGGCATCAGCTAGTGAACGAAGATTCAGGGCCACATCTGATTGTTAGAAATTTTCAATTGTTTCTCAACCAATTCATGAGGTCTTAAGTTTTGCCCATGCCTTCAGTGCAGCTTGACTTTGTCCTATGTTGTCACTGATTTGTGATTCTTTCTTCCTGAAATGGTTCGATGTCCACTAATTTTTCTTTTATGCAGTGACTATGTATTTCATTCATCTTCTTTTTACGCTTCCTGCATCATTCTCAAGATTCTGCCCAGAGAATCCTTCACTATTGCAATTCAAGGCTTGAATATATTCTCTAGTCCTTTCAGCTAGAGAAATGCACATTTGTCCCTTTTGGTTTTCTAACCTCAGCTCTTTGAATATTTTGGTAAAATGCTTTGTCTTCTTACGCTGTCCTTTGGGATCCTCTTTTAATCTTTTAATCTTTGCATTTCTCCCCCCCTTTTGCCCCCTCTCCATAATATTACGTGCTTCAGAGTTTCTTCTAACATCTATATTGGCATTTTCTTTCTTTCTTGTCTTTGTAATGACCTTTTGCTTTCTTCTTGAATAACGTTCCTGCACAACCCCTCTGATCTTTGGTCATTAGTGTTAAATGCATCAAATCGATTTTTGAGATGATTTTCAAATTCAGGTAGGTTAGATGCAAAGATGTAAGTTTTTTTTCTGATGGACTTGTTTTCATTTTCTTTAGCATCTCTACAATCAGCCTGTAGCCTTGTTTTGATGGCTTATATTGAGTTTCTCCTTTGACTCTATCCTCAGATGTAGTCAATCTGATTTCTGTGTTGCCCACCAGGTGTGGTACACATATATAACCACCATTTTTTAAAGGCATTTGCAATGAATACATTATTGATTGTACAAAATTCTAATATATGATCCTTCAGTCTCATTTCTGTCACCAAGTCCATAATTTCCAAGTACTGGCCTTTCTTCTTAGTTCTCAACTTTTGCATTTCAGTCACCAACTTTTATTAGTGCATCTCTCTTGCATGTTCCATCAATTTCAGACTGCAAAAGTGGGTACAATTACTCCATCTTTTGGCTTTAGTGCTTGGTACATATTATTGTTGCTGTTATGTGCCATCAAGTTGCCTATGACTCATAGCAACCATATGTACAATAGTTCTGAATCCTGTCCTATCATGAAACAATCACATTGACTCCAACGTATTTAACCCCATTACTTCTAATCAAAGAGACTCATCTACTTGTATTATATCCAACAATGCTCCTGCTTTATACATAGGGTTCTGAAGGTCTTTTGTTTCAGAAGTGGATGGCCCCATCTGCTTTTCAGTCTGTCTTAATTTGGGAGATCCACTGAAACCAGTCCACTATGGATAATCTTACTGATATTTTAAGTATTGGTGGCATACCTTCTAGAACTACAGCAACATGCAAGTCACCAGAGTACAGCAAATTGACAATACTATAGGGAGCTCTGATGGCCTAGTGGTAAGAAACTGCACTGCGATTCCCAAGGCATGCAGTTCAAACCCACCAGTTGCTCTGCAGGAGGATGGACACTCTCTTCTCGTGTGATTAAACTGCTTCTAAAAACTCTTTGGAGGGTCAGTTATGGGTTGGTTCCAACTCAAAAGCACACAACAACAACAATACCCATAAAAGGAAACACACATGTTAAGGGAAATAAAATATTAGACTTGGAGTGTCAAGTGAGTTCAGAGTTTTGGTGTATAATTGGGACAGTACATTGACAAGGAACTGCCAGAAATGTAAGCTATCTTTAGAATAGGCCAGGAAATGAGGAATATCATTGCTGATGTCGTCAGATGGATCTTGGCTGAAAGCATAAAATACTAAGAAAATATTTACTTGTGTTTTATTGAAAAGTACTTGACTGTGAGGATCATAACAAATTATGTCTAACATTGAGAAGAATGAGAACCCCAGAACAATTAATTGTGCTCATGTAAAACCTATACAAACACCAAGAAGCAGTTACCCAAACAGAACAAGAGAAAATAGCACAGCTTGAAACACGGCTTAAAAACAGACAAGGTGTGTGTCTGGCAGGGTTGTATCCTTTTCCCCTATTAAATACGTATGTTGTTGTTGCTGTTGTTATGTTCTATCAAGTTGCCTGTGGCTCCTAGTGACAATACAATAGCTCTAAAGCCTACCTGGATCAGTCTTATTGACTCTGATACATTGCCCTAGTTTCTGTATCACTCCATCTCATCCGAGGTCTTCCTCTCCTGCACTGTCCTTCCACATTTTTGAGCATGATGTCCTTCTCCAAGGATTGGTCCCTTCTGGGCACATGCCCAAAGTATGTGAGACTGATCTTCAAAATCCTAGCCTCCAAGGAGAATCTTCTCCATGACAGACCTATTTGTTTTCTTGGCAGTCCATGGTATGTTCAAGACTCTTCTCCAGAACCACAACTCAAAGGCATCAATTATTCGTCTATTATCTTTAGTTATTATCCAGCTCTCTGGTGCACAGCAGGTAATTGCGAAGATCATGGCCTGGATCGGGGACCTTAGTCTCTAGACTGGCATCATTGCTTCTGGGCAAATAATTCAGTGAAGCTGAACTATGTGAAAAAAAATGTGGCCTCAGGATTAGAGGAAGACTCATCAACAAACTACATTATGCAGATGATACAACCTAGCTTGCAGAAAGTGAACAAGGCCTGAAGCACCTACTGCAGAAATTAAGAGACTAAAGCTTTCAATATGGATTACATCTAAACATAAAGAAAATAAAAATCTTCATGACTAAACCAGTAGGTAGCATAATTGAAGATGGAGAAAATATTGAACTTTTAAAATGACATAATTTTGCTTGGATCCACAATCAACTCCCATGGCAGAGCAGTCACAAAATCAAACAATATATTGTCCTGGGAAAATCTGTTGTCAAGAACTACTCCAGGCTGGAGAGCATTATGTTTAATGAACTAATTCAGCCTCATAAGGACAAATACTTCATAAGAACATTATTGTAAAAACAGAAGAATTACTAATAAGATGTATACAAAAGTCCAAAGGGGAAATGAGAGGGGAGGGGAAGGAGACTGGGGAGGAGAAGTAATGAGGTTGCAGAGCTTGATGGGCACATGAAGGAGGTGAAGGAATTAAGGAAATACTAATCCTCTACTAAGCATTATATCTCTCTCCAAGCACAGGAGCCCTAAGAAAAACTACATGCCCTAAGAAAAGGCAAACCCAAATATATTTTTTGTTAAAAATTATAACTGCTCCTGTCCTTATATTTTTGCAATAAGTACTATAAAATATATAGGCTTATTATTATCAGTACTAAAAAATACCGTAGATGAAGGCAGTTTTCCTATTAAATTGCCTAAGAGCAAATTTCACATGTTTCAATTATTCTTCTAGCCTTCTTTTTTGCAATCACAGATACCTGTCCATGCCATTAAAATATAATCCAAACTTTTTAGGTATTTACTTGAAAATCCATACAACCATATGCACTGAAAGGTGTTCTTTCCATTAGAAATTATTTGAAACATATTGCCTTGAGAATTCTTGAGTCCATCACTAGATATGCTGTAGATTCCTTATTGATTAGCCATTGTGTGTTAATCCTTAAATGTATGGGACAGACTACTCCACAAGGTCAATCCTCTTACATGGCGAGCTCAGATTCTTCATTGTTTTCTTTCTTTTTATTTTCTTTTTTCCCTCTCCCTTAGAAAATGGAAGCGCGGAATTCTTAAGAAATTTTTTCGTAGAAATTGTCTCAGGTGAGATAGCTGCTACCATGGATGGTGCCTTAATTTCTTTCTCATAGTCATATTTGTGATTTTCTGAATATTTCAAGCTGGTGTCTACAACAGCTATCTTTTTATCTTAAAACAGAAGACAGAACAGTGGCAGCTGAGATCTCTACTCTGCTTCCTGCCAAATACTTCTGCCCTTACCAAAGGTAGAGCATTCTCTTGCCTGTCAGTCCTTGATCTCCTGACTGAAACTGCCTATCAGGATGCCAATTAGTGCCAATATGGCTGTGGGTGAATGTGCATACACAGATACTCAGTGACGAACAGGTGGGGAAACCCAAAGATTTGTCTTTAGGAACACAGTTGAGATATACTGCACTGAAGGGGTCTTTTTGGTTTTGGTCTTTGGAGTTTTTGTTTTGTTTGATAAGCTTTTTAGTCTGCTTAAAACACTTCCTTATAAATAAAATAATTTCTCATCATGACAACACAGGGAAAGATATCTAAGAAAAACTGTAACTGATTTTCCTGTTTTGGTATTAAAAGGTGATTTTTCTATCCATTCTGTTAGCCCCTGCTGATCTCTAACTACCTTAACTGTGGGCACTGGGTCTTGCAAGTCATCAACAGTTGTTGTTGTTTTTACGTGCACTGAGTCACCTACTATGCATAGCAACCCTCACCTGCTACGCATAGCAACCCTATGTACAACAGCTCTGAAGCCTGCCCTATCCTAAGCCAGTCTCACTGACTCTGACACACCTACCCCTGCTACCTCACTTGCTCTGTCAATCCATCTCACCCAGGGTCTTCCTCTCCTATGCTGTCCCCCACCCTTCTGAACATGATGTCCTTCTCCAAGGACAGGTCCTTCCTGGTCATATGCCCAAAGTATGTGAGATAGAGCTTCAAAATCCTTGCTTCCAGGGAGAAACTTGGTTTCACCCTCACCAAGACAGACCTATTTGTTCTCTTGGAAGTCCATGATATGTTCAAGACTCCTCCAGTACCACAACTCAAAGGCATCAATTCTTCTTCTGTCATCCTTAGTCATTGTCCAGCTCTCTGATGCATAGCAAGTGATTGCAAAGACCATGGCCTAGATCAGATGCGCCTTAGTCTCTAGACTGACATCGTTTCTTCTCGGTACTCTGGAGAGTTTCCCAACAGCAGATTTCCCCCTGCAATTTGTCTTTTGATTTTCTGACTATTGGTGCCAAGAGTGTTGATTGTGGAGCTAAGCAAGCTGTAATTTTTAACAAACTCAATCTCTTCTGCATCTATCACGGTGCTGCCAATTGGCTCAGGAGTGAGATTTTTGTCTTCTTAAAGTTGAGCTTCACTCCATATTGAAGACTACAGTCCTTGACTTTCTGCAGCAAGCAGTTCAGTTCCTCCTCAGTTTCAGCAATCAACAGGTGTGAGACTAGGATAAAAGAGAGAGAGTGCTTCCTATACTGTAGAGAGAGATCTGGTGAGAGTGAAATGGAGTGAGACCCTGGTGAGAGCTAGTCAAGAGAGACAACAGTGGTGAAGAGATTGTGGAGAGACTGTGGCATTGTAATGGAGAGACTCTTGAAAAGTGTAACGTGAGGCTCCTTGTATTTATGCTAGCTACAATTAAAGACTTTGCCAGATGACTGAAGTAGAAGCTGACTTATAACTGTTCTGAGGCAAACCTTGTTGGATGATTGAGGAAGCCAGAGGTTTCTTGAATTTGTTTTGCTGAACTGAAACCAGGACTTTTACTAATTAAGCAATTGTATTTTGCCATTAATCTGGCTTGATTATACTGGACTAAATCTGCACTTGCATTGTGAGATATTCTTTGCCTCTCTCACTACTCAATTTATTTTCCTAATAAGCCCCACTCTTGGTACCACAACTGTGAGTAAAGTCTGTGAGTCAACAACAAATATCAAATCCAGCAAATGGTAGAAATATATGCAGGATCATGGTAGGTGGCAGGTCTGACCAAACAACTATCTATTTGCTGTTATGGATATAATTGAGAGGGACACTTCTCCTTTATGAAGGAGGCAGAAGTCAGACTAAGCCATCCTCACATTGCATCTGCTCCTTTCACAACTGTCAATATTGTCTCCATCACCATTACAAGTCTAGAAGAAATAAGGAGCCATGCCAGGCTGGGAGATGAAGCTGTGTATACATATAAGTGTGTAAAAGCACAAAACAGCCTTTTGATGCTTGATTGAATTATCTTATTTAAGTCTTACAAATTATTTGTCAGTTATTAAAGTCATTTTACAACTGAAGAACATGAAGCACAGAAGATTGAGGAAACGGCACAAGACTGTACATTCTTTAAGTAGCTGTGTTGAGAATTAAGATAAGCTTCCCTCTAGACTAAATTTCTTTCTCATAGAGGTACATATTTGTGTCTCTACTTGAATGCTTACGCTAGTTATGCCCCCATAGTACCATTATACTTTGTATACAGCAGGTGGTGTTCAGTGAAATTTAGTCATCAAATTTATATGCACAAAAGATGCTTCACATTATTAGTCTCCAGGGAAATGCAAAGCTAAGCAATGAGTCAGTACTTCATGCCAGTAAGATGGCTATTGTCAGAAAACAGCTAAAAAAGAACAAGTGCTTGTGGGAGAACTGGGGCCATCGTATACTGCTAGAGGGAATAGAAAATGGTACAGCTGCTTCCCAAATGTTTATACATAGAGTTACTGTAAAATCAAAGCCACTGTTGTCCAGGTGATCTGGCTCATAGAGACCCTGCAGGGCAGAGTAGAACTGCTATAGAGAGTTTCCAAAGTTATAATATTCATGAGAAGTTGACCGACACAATTTCTCCTGAAAAGCAGCTGCTAAATTTGAACCATTTTGATTAGCAGGCAAATGTTTAGCTACTACTCCATCAGGACTCAGAGTTTCTTTGCTGATCTCACTGCCAATGAGCCAATTTCACTCAGAATGACCCTACTTTGGGTTTTCAAGGCTGTAAATCTCAATGACAAGAGATTGCCCATCTATTGCTCATGGATAACTAATTATACTACCATATAAATGTAAATGGAAGCCCAAGCATGCAAAAATTTATATACGAATATTTGTACTAGCATTATTCATGATAGTCATAAAGTGGAGTCCACCCAAAATCTCCATCAACCGAAGAATCTCTCTCTCATAGAGGCCATCTAGTCAGAAACAACTTACAGAAACAGTCTATTCAGTTTCTGAGGCTATAAATTGCATGGAAGGAGGAGATTGTTGTCTTTCTCCCTGAAAGCTACTAGTGGGTTCAAACCTTTGGGGTATAGATGCATCTCCCTACAGACTGGGGCACCAGAACTCCGTAACTGATGAATTGTTTTGTTAGGGACCATCAAGAAAGAACTGAATCATAGCTGACTCTAGAAAGTTTTTACGGGAAGTAAATCACACATCTTTCTCCCACAGAGAAGCTGGTGGATTTGAAGTGTTCTTTTGTGTTGCCAGCATAATTCCTTACCATAGAAGATGAAGGAATACAGACTACAATATGGATTGCATCTTAACACCAAGAAAACAAAGGTCTTATCACTGGGCTACTGGGTAACATCATGAAAGATGGAGAAACAACTAAAACTGTTAATGTATTCATCTTGCTTGGATCCTTAATCAACACTTTTGGTACCAGCAGTCAGAAGATAAGGAGACATATTTCTTTGGGTAAGTCCACTGTCAGGGAATTTTTCAAAATACTGAAGAGCAATGATGTTAGTTTAAAAACTAAGGTGCATCTGTCTTCAGTCAATTGCTCTGCATCTGAGAGCAGGACAATGACTAAGGAAGGCAGAAGAAGCATTAATGCCTTTAAACTGTGGTGTTGGAGAAGAGTATTGAATATCTCATGGACAACCAAAATAATGAACAGTTATGTCTTCGAAAAGGTGCAGCCAGAATGCTCCTTGGAGACAACGATGGCAAAACTTCGTCTCTCTACTTTGGATATGCTGCTAGGAGAGGCTATTCCTTGGAAAAGAATATCTTACTGGAAGAGTGGAGAGTCAGCAAAAGAGAGGAAGACCCCCACTGAGATAACATGGTGACGGTCGCAGTGGGTTCAAGTGTGTGAGGACAGAACAAGATTCAGATCTATTATTCATAGGGTTTCAAAGAGTTGTACTCAACTTGATGGAGCCTAACAAGAACAACAACAAACTCATCTGGCATAGTCATACAATGAAATACTGTTTACCTATAAAAAGAATTGAAGTAGTAATATATGCTATAATATTGATAAACATAGAAGAGAGTAAGTACTAAGTGAAAGAAGCTAACCACATATTTGTACTATTGATTCTATTTTTACACATTGCTCATAATACACATATTAACAGAGGCAGAATGGAGATTAAAAGTTGTTTTATGCAATATGGGAGGAGAGGGATGGTAGGATTAGAAGAGGAAGACAAAGTATTTTTGGGGAGATTAAAACTTTCTAAAATTGTGATGATAGTAGAATATATCGAGATGTATTACTGGCATAACCATTTTAAATTAGCTTTGCATAGCATATGATTTTTATGTCACTAAAGCTGCTACCAACAATCAAAAGCAAAAACATAGTAAGTATAAATCATGCATATATGTCTTTATATGTTTGTTTATATGTTAGTATAGACAAATTTATTTCAAAGGTTTCCTTAAGCCATTGCACTTCTGTACTTATTCTCCAAAATCAAAGGGTACTAAAAAGACAGCTATTTATGTGGGAAGGCACTCAAAATACTTATGTCAAACAAGAATTGCCCTTAACAAGATTGATTGGGGGAAAGGATAAAAGTACCATCTGTTAGGCACCTGCTGTGGGCCAGACACCATGCTGATACTTTACACACAGAATTTCACTTCACAAGTAAGTCATATGATAAGGATAAACAATGGGAAGAGAGGTAAAACATTACCCCACCTAGTACCCTTCAAAGACTGCAAAAGATGGTGTTCTATAATAAATAAAATATATGATGGAGTCATACCCTAGTTTTAAAATTTAGTTCCTTTTTTAATAAATTGGAGAATGTAAGACAATTTAAATACATAAGAAAATAAAACTTATGTTTTTATTATATTTAGGCCCTTAATCTATATACATAATTTATTTAGATACTAAGATTGGAGCAAAATGTCACTGACATTAGTGACAAATGGGTATTCCTTCAGAAATATGAAAATTAAGTCAAGGCTAGAAATTTCTATTTTGGATAATATGTATTCTCCTTGAAATGAGCCTTTAGGCCTTTTTCTCATCCTAAAATGACATTATCTCAATGGGTAAAATAGAACTTTATCAATTTATCAATAGATAAAATAAAATCCAATGAAGGTTAAAGAGCAAGCTGATAATATAATCACAGGGAATATACTAATTTTACATGTAAAAGCATAGTGTTTCCTAGATGTGTTACATAAAATGTTCTTGAGTAAATGGAATCTTTGGCCAAATAGAACTAAAAACACTAAAATACTGCTTATCTGTTTTCTTGGTCATAAAGAATGATTTGCACAAGTTTTCAATTATTTTGTTATTTGTTGACTTACTGGCTCCAATTCATGGCAACCTGATGCACATTGTTTTTATTAGGTGCCTTAGAGTGAGTTCTGAATCATAACAAATTGTTCATAGCAGTACTATTTATAATAACCAAAAGTGGACTCAATTGGAAAGCCCATCAACTGATGAATAAACAAAATAAAGCATGCAAGAGAATATGAATACTGAATAAATACAAGTAAACAATTTACGAATGAAGCATAATAAATTCTAGATCACTATCAGAAGTGGAAATTCCAGAACATTTAAGTGCTCAGGCAGGCCCTCCATGCAGAACGAGTAATAGTTATTAGAACAGATCAAAGACTACATAGTTTACATGAATACACAGTTTCAAATCAGGAAAGGTGTGCATTTGGATTGTGTCATTTCACTACACTTACTCAGTATGCAGAAAATGTAACCTGAGAAGCTGGATTACATGAAGAGGAATGCAACATCAGGATTAGAGGAAGATTCATTACTCATCTGTAATATGGAGATGAAACAACCTTAATTGCTGAAAACAAAGAAGGCTTGAAGTTCTAATTGATGAAGCTCAAAGATTTCAGTATACATTATTATTCAACACACACCAAAAAACCCACCCCATAAATCCTCACTGGACCAATCAACATAAGAATAGGGGAAAAACTGAAGTTGTCAAGGATTTCATTTTAATGGGAGCCATAATCAATACTCATGAAAGCAGGAATTAAGAAATCAAACATTGTTTAACATTGGGAAAATCTGCTGTCAAAGACCTCTTGAAAATCTTAAAGAGTAAGGCTATAATTTTGAAGATTAAAGTGCTCCTGAACCAAGCCATGGTGTCTTCCAGTGCCTTATATGCATATGAATTTGGGGAGGGGGGAGAAGACTGAAGAAGAGTTGATGGTTTTGGTTTGTGCTATTGTAAAAGAATATCATATGACCATTCTGGAAGGCAGTTTCGCACTTCCTCAAAAAGCTGAACATAGCAATTCCATATAACCCAACTATTCCACTGTTTGGAATATACCTTGAGAAAAATGAGAACTGAGGCACAAATGGAAACTTGTACACCAATGTTCATAGCAGTGTTATTCACCATCTCAAGAACATGGAAACAGCCCAAATGCCCAACCACAAATGAATAGATTGAGAAAGTATGGAGCATGCACACAATGGAATGCTAGGGAGCACGCAGGAGCAATAACTTTCTAATTATGACCTAACTTGGGAGGGACTGGAAAGCATTATGCTGAGCGAACTAATTCAGTCCTACAAGGATAAATATTGTATAAGACCATTATTGTAGAATGAGTATAAGGATCCAAGAGGGGTGGGAGAGGGTGGAAGCAGAGGGATGAAGATGTGCAGGGGGAGGGGGGATTAATCATGGGGTTGTACAATTTGATGGAGGAGTGAGGGAAATTGAAAGAATCTGTTCTCTAAAATGATGTATTCAAATGTTGTAAATAAACTTGTGTGACATTTAAAAAAAGAATATCCAATATATCATAGACTCCCAAAGAATCAACAAACCTATCTTATGCACCTAGAATGTTCCTTAGCAATGTTTAAGGTTGGCACTTCATCTCACATATTCAACATGTTGACAGGAGAGATCAGCACAAAAATATCGTATTTGTTAGATAGTTAGTGAAAAAAGACAAAGAGCCTCAATAAGACGTATTTACAGAGTGATTGAAATAATAGGCTCAAACACCACTGATTGTTAGAATGGGGCAGAATCAGGCTGTTTTTCTTCATAGGACAGCTGTGAGCCAGAATTGACATGTTATCATTTGACTGTGTGGAACACAACAAATTGTGGCTGAACTTGAGGAGAGTGGGAATCAAAGAACACTTGATTATGTTTATGTGAAACCTATATGCAGACCAGGAAGCAGTCCTCAGAACAGAGCAAGGAAACACTGCATGGTTCAAAATCAGGAAGGGAGTGCCTCAGGGATGCATCTTGTCTTCATACCTTTTCAATCCATATGCAGGACAGATTATTCGAAAAGCAGGACTTTACGTGGAGGAATGTGGCATCAGGATTGGAGGAAGACTCATCAACAACCTATATTATGCAGATGACATAACCTTGCTTGCTGAAAGTGAGGAGGACCTGAAGTGCTTGCTGCAGAAGGTCAATATAGATTGAAGCACAACATTAAGAAGACAAAGATTCTCACCACTGGACCAATTGACAGCACCATGATGGATGGAGAAGAGATTGAGATTGTTAACAATTTCTGCTTTCTTGGTTTCACAGTCAACACTCTTGGCACCAACCGTCAGGAAATAAAAAGATGAATTGCACTGGGAAAATCTGCTGTCAGGGAACTCTCCAGAGTACCAAGAAGAAATAATGTCAGTCTAGAGACTAAGGTGCACTCAATCCAGGCCATGGTCTTCATAATTACTTTCTATGCATCAGAGAGCTGGACAATGACTAAGGATGACATAGATGAGCAGTGGTGCAGAAGAAGTGTCTTCAACATATCATAGACTGCCAAGAGAACAAACAGGTCTGTCTTCAAAGGGTGAAACCAAGTTTCTCCTTGGAAACAAGAATTCTAAAGCTGTCTCATATACTTTGGGCATGTGGCCAGGAGGGACCAGTCCTTGAAGAAGGACAACATGCTTGGAAGGGAAGAAGGACAGCATAGGAGAGGAAGACCCAGATGAGATGGATTGACACAGAAACTGAGGTAGCGGGAGTAGGTGTGTTGGAGTCAGTGAAACTGGCTTAGGACAGGGTAGGCTTCAGAGCTGTTATACATAAGGTCGCTATGAGTTGCAGGTGACTTGGTGGCACATAACAATGACAGGAACAATAGGAATATACTTTCAGCCAAAATCCATCTGTTAACACAAATAATATCAATCTTTCTATGCCTTTTTCTGAATTTGGCTTGAATTTCTGGCAGTTTAGTTTCGATGTACTGTTGTAATTACTTTTGAAGTAACTTTAGCAAAATTTTACTTGCATCTCCAGAGTACTGAAAGAGCAATTATGTCAGGCTGGAGACTAAGGTGTGCCTGATCTAGGCTGTGGTCTTTGCAATTATGTGCTATGCACTGGAGAGATGGACAGTCACTAAGGATGATAGAAAGAGATTTGATGCCTTTGAGCTGTGGTGCTGGTGACGAGTGTTGAATATACCATGGATTGCTGGAACAAACAGCTTTGTCCTTGAAGGTTGAAACCAGGCTGCTCCTTGGAGGCAAGGATTCTGAAGCTTCGTTTGACATACTTTGGACATGTTGCAAAGAGAGACCAGTCCTTGGAGAGGGAGGGATGGTGAAAGAGTGGAAGACCCTCGATGAGATGGATCGATTCAATGATTGGAGTAGTGGGAGTAGGTGTGTCGGAGACATTGAGGTTGCCACAGGATACAGCAGGGTTTAGGGCTCTTGTACATAGGGTCACTATGAGTTGCAAATGGATGGCACATAACAAGAACAACAACCTATTAATGATATTGTTTGACAAATCCCAAAATCTGTTGTATCACCTCTCTTTAGGAAGGAAACAAGTTAAATATCTTGTAGTCAGTTAGCCAAGAAGAGTGAGCACACCCAATGCTACATACATTTTTTTGAAATATCTAAGTTGGTGAAATACCTAAGTTGCTTCCTGAAAATGAGGAGGACCTGAAGCACTTGCTGCAGAAGGTCAAGGACTGCAGCCTTCAACATGGATTGAGGCTCAATATCAAGAAGACAATGATTCTCACCACTGGACCAATTGGCAGCATCAGGATGAATGGTGAAGAGATTGAGATTGTTAACAACTTTAGTCAGCTTGGCTCCATGGTCAACACTCTTGGCAAGAGCAGCCAGGAAGTTAAAAGACATATTGCGATGGGAAAGTCTGCTGTTAGGGACCTCTCCAAAGTACTGAGGAGCAATGGTATCACTCTGGAGACTAAGGTGCCTCTGATACAGGCTATGGTCTTTGCAATCACCATCAGAAAGTTGGACAATGACCAGGGAGGATAGAAGAAGAATTGATGCCTTTCAGCTGTGGTGCTGGAGAAGAGTGTTGAGGGTACCATGGACTGCTAAGAAAACAAATAGATTCATCCTGGAGAGGGTTAAACTGGGCTGCTCCTTGGAGGCAAGGATTCTGGGGCTCCATCTGACATAGTTTGAACATGCTGTAAGGAGGGACCGGTCCTAGGAGAGGGACATCATGCTTGGGAGGGTGGAGGGTCATTGCAGTAAGGGAAGACCCTCTATGAGGTGGATTGATTCAGTGACTGGGGTAATCGGGATGGGTGTGTCAGAGACAGTGCGATTGTCACAGGATAGAGCAGGGTTTAGCGTTGTTGTACATAGGTTCGCTATGAGTTGGAAGCGACTTGATGGAACATAACAACAACAACAACAAGTTGTTGTCTGGAGCTTTATTTTTTTTACCAGTAACTTCTATGTCATTTGTATTTTTTTCCTTTAAGTCACTGGTTCTTGAACATATTCTACCTTCTGAAATGGTTAGACGATAACCACTTATTTTTGGTACAGCAATTCTGGGGATTTCCCTCCCTTTTTAAAAAAATCTTCATATTGTGTTCAGTATTTTCATCACTGTAATTGTCTGCAGTTGAGTTGGAGCCAACTCATAACTGACACTCCAGGAGGTTGTAGACGCAGTAAATTACAGAGGAGGAGACTGACCATCCTTCTTCCTTGAAGCATTTGGTGGATATGAACCACGTGCCTTTGGGATTGCAGCACAGCTTCTTACCACTAGGCCACCAGAGTTTGATTATAGAACTCTTTTTTTTTGTAACTCAAGGCATGAAGTTTTCTTCCCGTTTTTTTTTTCAGTTTGATAAATATCAAGGTTATTCTTTTAATTTGGTTTTCTAATTTGAGGTATTTACATACCTTAATATTTGGCATGGGTTTTTTTTTATTCTCTTTCTGATATCTTCTGTTCATCTCATTTTCTTTACTCACTTTCGTTACTCCACAATCAAGAACATTTCAGTCTCTTTTGACATTCCTTTTGGCTCCTTCCTTCCTTCCTTCCTTCCTTCCTTCCTTCCTTCCTTCCTTCCTTTCTTTCTTTCTTTCTTTCTTTCTTTTTCTTTCCTGCCTTTTAATGACCTTTGGTTTTCATCACGTTTGATACCCTTAGTGGAATCCCACAACTCACTGGCCTTCAGTCATTAGTGTTATGTAATTATCTCTAAATACAGGTGTAATGATCTCAAGGTCATACTTTGGCTCTTGTGGATTTATTTTAATTGTCATCAGTTTTAGGTTGAATTTGTTGCTTTGTTTCATAGTCAACCACTCATATAGCATTCAATATTTTGTCCATAATATCCTTTTATTTTCAATGTGATGCTTAAATTTTTCTAAAAAATGCCGAGGATAATCTTCCCTTTTAGTTTTCTAACTCCAAGTCTTTGTATATTTCATTGAACTATTTTACTCTGTGCCCTTAACTTGACTTGACAGTTGAAATCTTTTGTAACGTGCCTTTATTCCATCATTTCATCCTTTAATTTTAGCTTTATATATGTACTCCTAATTTTTATGAAAGTATAATATCTTTGATATCATCTCAAAATTTAGCTTTTCTTCAGTTCTTAGTGTTCAATGCATCAAATCTATTCTTGATATGGTCTCTAAATTAAAGTAAGATATACTGAACTTCATACTTAGGCTCTTATAGACGTGTTTTCATTGTCTTCAACATCAACTAGACCCATGAGAGATTTATGGTTTGTTACACAGGTGGCCTTTGGTCTTGTTTTGACTGATAATATTTTCTTCAGCGTACCTTCCACAGATACAGTAAACCTGATTCTTGTGAATTCCAAATGGCATTTGTATATGTATTTGTATATTGTAATGTCATTGTTCTTGCAATATTCTGTCATGTGATCTCTGAAACATACTGTTGTTTCACCAAAGTCATATTTTCCAATTGCCAGTCTTTCTTTTTTTAAATGTAATTTGTGTTAAAGTTTACAGAGCAACTTGGTTTTAAACAAAAACATCCATACTTATATTGTTTTGAGACATTAATTGTATCACTTGCAATGTAACTTAAGTCCTCCTTCTTTCTCCCGGTTACTCTAATTTCCGTTAGCCCTTCCTTCCATTCTTTGTACCTCATCTTCCCTGCCTTCTGAATTTTAACCCTGGCCAGATGCTACCCTTTTGATCACATATGATTGTTTATTCTAATTGTATTCCGCCCACATGTTAACTGGAAATCTTACAGGCTTATCTGTTGTTTGGCTCAAGACTGAACCACAGATGCAAGTTTGCTCTGGAGCTTGATGAATGACTAAAGGACAGACTCTCAGGAGTTCCACCAATCTCTAACAGAAGAGTAAGTCTGGCCCTTTTTATGTTTGGGATTTTGTTCCAAATTTAAGCCCACTCTGTTGAGAATCTTCTACTCTAATCCCATTTAGAGCAGTCAACAGCGGTAGCTGGGCAACAACTATTCATTTGAGTCATAGAGGTGGAGGTTCTCATGATCCTTTAGGCCTTTAGATCAACTATTTTTATGCATTTTTGCTCTCCTTTTCTCTTCTTTGTTCTTGATAGTGAAAGACCAAATGCAAGATCTTAGATGGCAGCTCACAGACTTTTAAGCGCTCTCTTGCTACTCCCCAAAGTTGGTACTTCTTCATTTCTGACTTTCACATTCCAATGACTAGTAATTATCCATGTATCACGGTTATGTATTTGATCAATGTCTGACTACTAAATAGCTAGAAATCTTCTGCTTCTTTATCTTTGACATTATTGGTTGTTGGGTAAATGTGAATCATAGTCATATTAACTGGACTTTTTTATGTTGTTACTGTTACATATTTTTCAGTCAGAACAGACTCATAGAGGACCCTCAGTGGGTTTTCAGAGGTTTTAAACTGCATGGAAGGACAATGCCCATATGTCTCCTGTGGAGTGGCTAGTGAATTTGAATGGCCTGACTTGGGGTTGGCAGCACAACTCCTTAGAAATAAGCCACCAGAGCTCCCTGGTCATCCTTTTAGGTGTAGAGTTATTATCTTACCACTCACAGCAAAGTAGCTCAGGATAGATGTTGAAACATCCTTTTCTGATGATAAACATTACAGTTTTCCTCTTCAGTGTGTCATTACTGGTGTAGTAAACCATGTGATTGTCTAATTCAAAATGGTCAATACCGGTCCATTTCACCTCACTAAGGCTTGTGATATTGATGTTTGTGTGTTCCATTCAATATTTTGCAACTTCCAGTTTTATTAATTCATACTTCAGCCAACATGCCAGTTTGCAGCTGTTTCTCCTTATTTTGAATTGTGTCACATTATCAAACAAAGCTCTGAAAATGGTTTTTTACTTCATGCACATTGTTAAGGTCGATTCTAATATGCATAGTCAGCTCTTCCCCAGTCATATTTCTGGGAGCCTTCCAACCTGGGAGTTCTAGAGGTATAGTCCATAGGAGCTGCACTGCTCATACATATGTGACACCTCTCTGTAGGTTTGGATTCACCAGTGAGTCTGTGGGAGAAAAATGGACCCTCTCTTCACATACAATTTACAGTGTCTAGAAAATATACCGGAAAGTCAGCTCTGAATTAGTTCTAACTTGATGACAATGTGTAAGATGAGCTCTAATCCGAGGAGTCCATCTTCCAGCAATATGTCATTCAATATTCCACTGCAATGTGTAAGATTTCTGTTGGCCAATTTTTTCAAAAAGGTAAACTGTCAGGTCTTGCACTAGTATCTTAGTCTGAAAGCTTTGCTTAAATCTATCTATCGTGGGTAATTCTACTGGTGGCATAACTTCCAGCATCATATCCATATGCAGGCCACTATAGGAAGAACAATTGGCACACAAGCGCTGGATCTCATGCATAACAGAAGGACAAATTATCAAGTTTTGTGCTGTCTTCATTATTATTGGAATACTCAGGTGTATCTTGCTTCTGTTACTTCATCTCAATGATGGTTTTTTTACATATTTTACTAAATATATTATTTGATTAAGAAGTATAATCAGAGTTTTTTTCAACATATTCGAGTACTTCATTAGCAAAGACATTCTTTGAAAAGCATGTAGTGGGCAATTAGGAGAACTGTAAAATAACACAAGCTATCAGATAACAAGGGAGTTCTGGTGGCATAGTCCATAGGGAGTTATACTGCTAACCCTAGTGTAGTATCTCTCCAGCAGTTCAAATTCACCGGTGGCTCGGAGGAATAAAGGTGGGCAATCTCTGTGATTTTATAGCCTTGGAAAATCCACTGGAGAGTCAGCTATAAATTGGTTCTGACTTGACAGCAATGACATTGAGAAAATAAGTGATTAGACAATATATCACATAGACACAACCTTAAAAACACTTATTATTGATGCCTTGTCATGGAAATGGCTAGAGTTCACTTACACCTGAAATTATGAGAATAGGAAACAGAAGACTCATGTGAAGGAATGCTGTTGTTGGTGTTGTTATGTGCCATTGAGTTGTCTATGACTCAGAGCAACCCTATATACAACAGCTCTAAACCCTGCTCTATCCTGTGCCAACCTCATTGTCTGACATACCTATCCCTGTTACCCCCATCACTGAATCAATCCATCGTATCGAGAGTCTCTCTCTCTTGTGCTGTGCCTCCACTCTCCCATACATGACATCCCTCTCCAAAGACTCCTTGCAACATGTCCAAAGTTTGTCAGATGACGCTTCAGAATCCTTGCCTCCAAGGATCTCACCTTCTTTAGGACAAACTTGTTTGTTCTCTTAACACTCCATGATATATATTCAAAACTCTTCTCCAGCACCATAGCTCAAATGCATCAATTCTCCTTCTATCATCCCTAGACATTAACAAGCTCTCTGATGCATAGCAAGTGATTGCAAAGACTATGGCCTGGATCAGGCACACCTTAGTCTCCAGCCTGACATCATTGCTCTTTAGAATTTAGAGAGGTCTCTGACAGCAGATTTTTCCAGTGTAATTTGTCTAGCTGCTGGTACCAAGAGTGTTGATTATGGAGCCAAGCAAACTAAAGCTGTTAACAATATAAATTTCTTCACCATCGATCATGATGCTGTCAATCGGCCCAGTTGTGAGAATCTTTGTTTTCTTGGTGTTGAGCTTCAATCCATATTGAAGGCTGCAGTCCTTGACCTTCTACAGCAAGCGCTTCAGGTCCTCCTCAGTTTCAGCAAGCAGGGTTGTGTTATCTGCATAACACAGATTATTGATGAGTCTTCCTCCAACCCTGATACCACATTTCTCCTCATAAAGGCCGGTCTTGCAGATAATCTGTTCTGCATATAGATTGAAAAGTTATGGAAATAGGACATATCCCTGGCATACACAGTTCCCAATTTTAAACCATGCAGTGTTCCCTTGCTCTGTTCTGATGACTACATCCTGATCAAAGTACAGGTTTTACATAAGCATGATTAAGTGTTCTAGGATTCCCATTCTTCTCAGAGTTTTCCATAGTTCATTGAGATCCACACAGCAAATGTCTTTCCATAGTCAATGAAACACAGATAGACATTCCTTGCTTTCAGTCAAGATTCATCTAACATTAGCTATAATATCCCTACTACCACAGCTTCTTCCAAACAGATCAGACATTTATGGGTTGGAAGGAAATAGAGAATCTCATTCTCTCATGTATTTCCCAATGAAAAGTAGGATTTAGGCTATTGGTGAAAGTAGAATGCACTCATTCTCAGTTTAGGAATAATAATGCCTCCCAAGTGGCATTTTGTATTGTCGAGAAATGAATACCTTAAATCAGGGAATTTTGAAGGGAAGTCTAACAACCAAGTGTATCTTTCTTTCTCCCATCTACTTCCACTTTTCAGGTGGAATAATCTCACACCCAGGTTTCTCAAGTACAGCATCAAGGGCAAATATAACTATAGAGCCAGTGTATTTTAGCACATGTTAAGTTCAGTTTGTGAGAATAGAAAACAAACATGTTGTTTAAGCTGTGTTTTTGAATGGGTTCAGTTGCAGGCTAGAATGCTATCTAAAGTCCAGTCTCACTGTCTATTAAATAAGTAAGTCTGAGTGGTCTTTTTTAATATTCTGAATTTTGTTCTATATTTTCCTCCCACTCTATCCAAGACGTTCCATCACGAAGTCGATTAAAATGGTTCATGGTGGTAGCCAGGCAACATCTGGTTCTTCTGGTCACAAGGTTGTAAATGCTGAGGTTCACATGGTTCATTGTTCTTGACTCTTTGATTTTCTTCACTCTTCTTTGCTCCAGGCAGGGAGAGACCAGTACTTTCAACTTAGATTGCTGCTTGTAAGCTTTTTTATCTTTTGAGGGTTTTTTCCTTCTCTTTTTTTTCTTTTTTTTTTCTGCTCATAAGCTTTTAAGGTATAGTTATACTCTATATATAATACTGTTATGTTGTCTATCTCCTCCTCTAAATTGTGAATATTGAGGATTGGCACTGTGTCTTGTTCATTTCAATATTCTTAATGTCAATCACATGAAGGACTTATGGCAATTGAGTCCATATGGAGTTGTGCCACTAACCCAAAGTAGGACTCTCTTGCATTCAAACACATCAGTGACTCCAAGACAGAAAGACGAACAATCTCTCATGAATGTGATTTACTGCTTCAGAAAACCCATCGAACAGTCAGCTATGAATTGGTTCCTGCTCACAGCAATGCGGTTTTTAAAAATAATGTTAATCACAGCATGGATCACTTAGTAGACGCTCATTGAATATTTTTGAATAAATGGATACATTCATCATGCATCAATTTTCCAATCTCTTTAGTAAGTTATATTAGCTGTTGTTGTTCACCATCGGGTGGGAACTGACTCACAACTGACCCACCAGTGGATTTTCAAAGGCAATCGTTAAAGAATTGCTCTGCCAACGCAAAGGTATACTGTTTGTTTGACTCCATCAGTTGATCTGTGGGAGAAAGATGGACAATCACCTTCTGTGCAATTTACTGCCTCTGAAGGTCAATTATAGATCGTTTCCCACTTGATGGGACACAACAACATAATCTCCAAGGAAAAGACTGTCTATCTTTCTCTTATAGAGAAGCTAATGGGTTGGAACTTGGATTATTAGAACAGCTCCTAACCACTAGAGCACCAAAGCTCCCTTGTTAAATCATTAATAGGTATTAATGATAAATATGATAATCACACCAGATACATTCTATATATATATCTCCAGTGATGGACATTGCAGATATTTTACTATGGAAGAAAACATCAATGTAAAGTTGTTGTTGTTGTTATGTGCCGTCAAGTTGCTTGCGACTCATAGCGACCCTATGTACAACAGCCCTAAACCCTGCTCTATCCTGTGCCAATCACACTGCCTCTGACACACCCATCCCAATTACCCCAGTCACTGAATCAATCCACCTCATAGAGGGTCTTCCCCTCTTGCGCCATCTCTCCACCCTCCCAAGCATGATGTCCCTCTCCAAGAACCTGTCCCTCCTTACAACATGTCCAAAGTATGTCAGACAATGTCCCAGAATCCTTGCCTTCAAGGAGCAGCCTGGTTTAACCCTCTCAAGGATTAATCTGTTTGTTTTCTTGGCAGTCCATGATACAATCAATACTCTTCTCCAGCACTACAGCTCAAAGGCATCAATTCCCCTTCTATACTTCCTAGTCATTGTCCAACTCTCTGATGCATAACAAGTGATTACAAAGACCATAGCCTGTATCAGATGCACCTTAGTCTCCAGAGTGACATCATTGCTCTTCAGTGCCCTGGAGAGGTCCCTAACAGCAGACTTTCCCATCTCAATATGATTTTTTTATTTCAATGTAAATATTCTAAATTCAAAATCATTCACCAGTTTTTATACAAGACAAATAATGCCTGTTTCCAAAGATGACATAGTCTGTAGGGAATTGCATTGTTAACTCAAAGGCCTGGTCTTTCTGGTGGTCCAAATCCACCAACTTCTCCACAGGAGAACGATGGGCAATTTCTTGCCATGAAGTTTATACCCTCAGCTGGATTTTTAGCTCTAAGCCCATTCTGACTGAATAGCCATGAGTTTGCATTTTGATTTATTTGGTTTCTGTGCTTTGTTGTTTGGGGAGTTTTTTGTTTTGTCTTGGTTTGGTTTTTTTGGCAGAAGAATTAGAATTCAATTCTATTTCACATTGATAGAAATTGTGAAAAAGATTTACATTTTTTCATATTACAGCAAAACATTTCAACAAAATAAGATATATCATAAATAAAATTTTGTTGATTTGTATAACTGAAATAAAAGTTTGTATTCATCAGCAAAAAGGAAAATGAGTTAGTAAATGATGATTTAAAACTTTAAAACCCATATTTAAATATATGGCTTCATTAACATTCAATATTGTACAATATTAAATTACTTACATTATCAATTAGCACCCATTTATAAAGATGCATTCCTAACAGAGTTCTGATCAGGTATAATGGCAGCAAATTAGCAACAGTTGAAAAATACCAAGCATACATTTCTGCTACTTAGTAAACTTTCAGCACACTTAACAGAGTTTTAACTAACTCTTACTGTACATTAATTTGTTTGTAAATTTCTGTCAATAATCTGAAAACTTCCGACTGCATAAAGTCAAATGATTCCTATTTTTGTCTGCATACAACTAAAATTTTAGTTTTGCTTCTACCTGCAAATACACTAATTGGAAATTTTTACTTAAGTCAAATGATCTGTTTGTGTTAGTTTTGAGTTGGCATTTTGAGCTAAAAGAGATCCAAATTCTAATCCCTACATCCTGTGACTATATTACCTTAGAAGGCAAAAGAGGTTTTTCAGGTGCAATTAAAGTATATTGACATGGAAATATTATTGTGGATTATCTAGGTGGTACCAACCTTTGTCAGCTTTGGTTAAAGAGTGACGTGATGATGGAAGCGAACTCACAGAGAGCAAATTTATTATTTTGAAACTGGAGTTGGGGAGGATGGCATGAATCAAGAAATATAAGTGGACTCTAAAAGCCTTCTACACCCTCCAGATGGAATGCAACCTTCATTTTAGCTCGATGAGACATATAGTGGACTTCTGATTTATGGAACTATAAGTTATTAAATCTGTGGTATTTTTTAAGCTACTACAGTTGCAGAAATAGTTACAGCAGCAATAAAGAACAAATAATAAATATGAATAATATGTATTATATAAATGTAATTTGTATTACATAAAAATGTAATAAATACAAATAAGAACAAATGATAACAAATAATAAAGCCAAAGAGCAAAGCCAGAGGTTTCTAGTCATACTCGCATTGCTAGATTAGATTTTTCCCTGTATTGAATAATTGATTAAAACAAGCTTGTAAGCAGGAGTGGCATCCACTTCCGAAATGGCTTGCCTCCGGAAACTCTATGAACAGTGCTCAGGTCTCTGGTTCATAGGCTCACTATAAGTCATCTACGACTCAATGGCATTAACAATAGAACAACAACACCACACGGGTCCCTATGGACAATAACAAATAATGTTGTTGTTAGGTGCTGTCGAGTCAAGTATGATTCATTAAGACACTATGAACAACACATCTGAACCCTGTCCTATCCTGTGCCACCCCCACAATCTCTGACACACTTGAGCCTGTTGCACTCACTATGTCAATCCATTTGTTTGAGGGGTCCCTACTTCTTTCCAAGCATGATGTTCCTCTCCAAGAAATAGCCTCTCCTAGCAACATGCCCAAAGTATGTGATACTAGGTTTTATCATCATCTTTGCTTCCAAGGAGCACTCTCACTACATCTTCTCCTAGACATATCTTTTGTTCTTTTGACAGTCCATGGGATATTCAGTATACTTCTCCAATACCATAGTCCAGAGGCATCTTGTCATTTTTTTCATTGTCCAGCTCTCAGCAAATAGCAAGTAATTGAAAGATCATAGCCTGAATCAGACATACCTTAGTCCTCAAACGAACATTATTGCTCCTCAATAATTCAGAAAGGTCCCTAACTGCAGACTTTCCCAGTGCAATACATCTCCTGATCTCCTGACTGCTGTTACCAAGTGTACTGATTGTGGATCCAAGTAAGATGAAGTCATTGACAGTTTTAATCTTTTCTCCATCTATCATGATGTTGACTATTAGTCGAGTGGCGAGAGTTTTTGTTTTCTTGGTATTGAGACACAGTCCATACTGAAGGCTGCAGTGTAGCCTTTTGCAGCAAGCAAGGTTATGTCATCTACATAATAAAGGTTATTGATGAATCTTTCTCTACTCTAGATGCCACATTCTTCTTCATAGAGCCCAGCTTCTTGAATAATTTTCTCAGCATACTCCTAAAATAGGCATAAAGAAAGGATACAACTCTGAAACACATCTTTCTTTATTTTAAACCATGTCGTGTTACCCTAATCTGTCCATACAACAATCTCTTGGTCTAGATATAGTTTTCAAATGAGCACAATTAAGTGTGTTGAGATTCTCATTCTACTCAATGTTAGTCATAATTTGTTATGATCCACACAATCAAATGCTTTTGCATTGTCAACGAAGCACAAATAGACACTTTTCTGGTATCCACTGCTCTATGCCAGGACCCATCTGACATTAGCAAAGACATCCCTGATGTCACAGCCTCTTCTAAGTCCAAATCTAACTTCTGCTAGTTCTCTATCTACTATTCTAGCCATTTTTGCATGATCATCTACAGTATTTTGCTTGCATGTGATATTTACGATATTGTTTGATAATATGAATACAACATTGTGTATGTGTGTGTACACATGAGTCAAAGTTATGTAAGCTTATTAATCACTATCAAACACTCTGAGAAAATGAGTTGCATGCATGCTTGTGTCCTGGAGCCGGGTACCATAGTCTCAGTGTACACCAATGCTATCTTTTCTAAATGTCTTTTAAGTTAAACATAGCAACTGAAAAAGCACTGTTAGTCAGATATTTTTCCCCTCTCCTCATTTACAGAAATATTACTATGAGCTTGGAAGGAAATGAAACCTTTCTTTCTCTCTCTCTCATGTTTTCGGCTTGTTTTGTGTTTGGGTTATTTATTATTGTTATTTTATACTGATTTATTTACAAATTTTGAATACATTGATTTTCACAAAAGACCCTTATATTTTATTCACACCCCCTCACCCATTGAATTGTGCAACCCTATGATTAATACCTCACACACACACTACACCCCCGCCCAATCTTTAGGGTTTCTTCTGACATCCATTTGTTGTTTTTTCTTTTCAAGACTATGCAAAGGCATTTAACTGTGTATATCATGACAAGTTGGGGCTGACATTGAGAAGAATGGGAATCTCTGAGCACTTGATTGTGATCATGATACACCTATATCTGGACCAGGGGGCTGTTGTGCAAATGGAGCAGGGGAGCACTGTTTGGCTTGGAATTGGGAAGAAAGTGCTCCAGGGATGTATTCTATCTTCATATTTGTTCAATCTATATGCTGAGCAAATTATCCGAGAAGCTGGAAGAGGACTGTGGCATCAGGATTGGAGGGAGGGAGACTCATCAATAACTTGCATTATGCAGATAACACAGCCTTGCTTGCTGAAAGTGAGGAGGACTTGAAGCACTTGTTGGAATGCAGCCTTTGGCATGAATTGCAACTCAATGTCAGGAAAACAAAGATTCTTATCACTGGACCGATAGGCAGTGTCATGGTGAATGGAGAGGCGATTGAAACTGTCAACAGCTTCATCTTGCTTGGATCCACAATTAACACCCTTAGCATAGCAGTCAAGAAATAAGAAGGCACATTGCACTGAAAAAAATCTGAAGTTAGGGACTTCTCCAAATTATTGACGGGTAATGGTGTTACTTGGTAGGAACAGTCAGGAAATAAGGAGATGCATTGCACTGGGAAAATCTGCAGTTAGGGACCTTTCCAAATTATTGAGGAGTAGTGAGTCAGCTTGAGGACTAAGGTGCATCTGATTCAGGCCATGGTCTTTCCAATTACTAGCCATGCATCTGAGACCTGGACAATGAATAAGGATGACAGAAAAAGAATTGATGCCTTTGAACTGTGGTGTTGGAGAAGAGCACTGAACATTATATGGATGGCCAAGAAAACGAATAGATATATGTCTTGGAGAGGGTGCAGCCAGAGTGCTCTTTGGAGGCAAGAATGATGAGGCTTCACCTCACATACATTGGACATATTGCTGAAAGTTGCTATTCCTTGGACAGGGACATGTTGTTGGGAAGGGTGGAGGGTTGGCGAGGGAGAGGAAGACCCTCAACCAGGTGGATTGACAATGTGACTGCTGCAATGGGCTCTTGTGTGTCAGAAAGTGTGAGGATGGTGCAGGACAGGAGTAGGTTCAGATCTTTTGTTCATAGGGTCACTATGAGTTGTATTTGACTCGATGTCACCTAACAATAATAACAACAACCCCCTGCCCATCTTCACCACTCTGCATCCACACTCCCCTTGCTTGGATTTTCATACTCATTCTACAATTATGGTTTTAAGCAGTAGTTGTCCTTGTGGGACTGAGTTTGTTCACTCAGCATAATGCTGTGTAGTCCCTCTCAAATTAGGTAGTAATTTACAAAGTCATTGCTCCTGCGTGCTGCTGTAGTAATCCACTTTATGAATGTACCACAACTTCTCAATCCATTTTTTTGTGGAACCCTCTCTTCTTGACCTTGACTTACATCTTTCTGTTCTTACAAGAAAACTGTGAAACAGTAATGTCGACTGTTATTAAGCACAGGGAGAAACACAGACACTGAGGTGAAAATTAGGTGACTACATCTTTGTGAATATTCTAGAAACCATTGAATTGTACATTTTTAATGGGCAAATTGTATGATATGTGCATTATGCTGCAATAAAGCTGTAGTCAAGAAATCATTATTACCTACAAGCAAACAAAATCAACTGTCTTATAGACAGTTGCTATTAGAGCTGGATGGTTATTGGCAACAGTGGAGACTTCCCAAAGGGAGGCACAGGGGTGCTCAAGTCACTGAGTATCTGATCACAAGCATTATTAATCTTAAGTTTTGCCCCAAACTAGATCCCTCTGACCTCATCTTCCTGTGGAAGCTTTTTATTTATTTTATACTTAATCAACAACTCAAGTATGATACTTAGCCTGAAGTGAAAATTGTCAGCATATCTTTATGGCAAGGAAGCAGAGTTACCAATGTGCTTTTACCAGTGAGATATATTTAATGATGTTTGTTCTCTTTCTCAAAAATACTAAGGCCAAAATAAAGGTGGATGCATGAAGTTGGTTTACTATCATTTACAGATCAGATATTTATACAACATAATGATTTTTTTAAAAAGAAGTCAGCCCCAAAGTTATAACAAAAGAAAAAAAAAGCCCAAATTTGGAATAATGATTTTTTTTTCTTATCACCAGGGAAAGAATGTGGATCTTGTTTTGAAGCAGATATTATTGAGGATTTTCTAGGCAGAATTGTGTATCCCTTCTTATCCTATAAATGATTTATGCAGATTTTGCCTCCACATAATTCCCAGTGTGCACCTGATCTGTGAGCTGACATTTCTTTGTGAATACTTAAGGAAATGTCTGCTCTAGTCTCCTGTGCAGAATCAAACGAAACTTTTTCCACTCAACTTTTGTCAAGTCTTATGTATTTGCTTATGAATATTGCCTGGGAAAAATGGGTCATCTATTTTAAAGAGATTATTTTTCTATCTATATAAATGAGGGTCCCTAAAAGGCATTTCAGGGAAATTATTTGCAAAGAACACATTTCAAAGAAGCTTTACATTTACCCAGCATATAGAAAGCTAACCCAGCTGAAAAATGAAAACACTATCACAACTAATTACATCCTTTTATTACTGTAGTAAAGTTCTATTTGATGTACCAGGGCTGTTTCAGTAAGTGAGAAGTTCAGATGTCTTTCTCTGGCCATGATGAGTATATAGTACATTTCATTGTGCTTAGAGTCATCTCACCTAACAAAAAGGTGTGGTGGTCTGCTATGAGAAACCTTTTGTAAGCGTCATTTTGTATGTTCGATTGAAACTCTTACTGAGACTTTTATTGTAGTTACTCTGCTTATAAAAATCACATATTAACAAAATTTAGCCACTTTTGTAAGTATCCTTGCTTGCCAGTTTTCCAAATTAAATTGCTTGTAATTTTGTTTCAAATGTGGGTTGTCTTTATATCCATCTATATCCATGTGAGCTTCTGTAATCACCTCAATCCATTTTGGTCACTTTTCAAACTGGTCATCTTTTCTCCATGTCTTTGTCAGGTAATCACCTGATTCAAGTTTCATTCTCACTATCTCTATTGTCAACTTGATTGCCTACCAGTGGAGTAACTATGGTGTACTTGTTGTTGTTGTTGTTGTTATGTGCTGTTGAGTCACTTGTGGCTCATAGCGACCCTATGTACAATAGCCCTAAACCCTGCCCTATCCTGTGCCAATTGCACTGCCTCCAACGCACGCATTTTGATTACCCCAGTCACTGAATCAATCTACCTCAGAGAGGGTCTTCCCCTCCTGCGCTGTCCCTCCACCCTCTCAAGCATGATGTCCCTCTCCAAGGACTGGCCCTCCTTACAACATGTCCAAAGTATGTCAGACGAAGCCCCAGAATCCTTGCCTCCAAGGAGCAGCCCAGTTTAACCCTCTCCAGGATGAATCTGTTTGTTTCCTAGCAGTCCATGGTACCCTCAACACTCTTCTCCAGCACCAGAGCTCAAAGACATCAATTCTCCTTCTATCTTCCCTAGTCATTTTCCAACTCTTTGATGCATAACAAGTAATTGCAAAGAACATGGCCTGTATCAGATGAACCTTAGTCTCCAGAGTGACACCATTGCTCTTCAGTACTGTGGAGACATGGATTATTAAGCCTACAGTTGTTATACCAAAAGTTTGTAACTTCAGTTCACTGAGAGGCACCTCAAAATAAAGGTCTGGTGAATTGTTTCTGAAAAATCTCAATTCTAAAAAAACTCAAACTCAGAACCAACTATTTTGCCTTTTAAAGGGGTTTCAAAGGCTATTTTTCTTCATCCGAGTCACTGGTAAATTTGAACTGCCAGAAAGGTACCTCCTTTGAGTTAGCAGCACAACTCCTTACAGACTATACCACTTGCATTCCCTTCTGAAAAATCAGTTCTTGAAAATCCTACGAGGCAGAATTTAATACATGAGGTCACTGTGAGTCAAAATTAGCTCAGGAGCAAGAGTCACCTTTTTAAATTAACAATATTATACTAAAGATGTCAGTTATCCTTTAATTAGGTGAGTATGGAGAATTAAACTAAAACACAGAGTTAAGGAAGAAACAATAAGAGAAAGAAAGACAAAGAATAATAGTAGAGGTGGGAAAAGGCCGTGGAAGTAATTTAGAACATGTTCTTGTGTTATATATATGCAAAGGAAAATTAATGGAAAAGAAATTCAATACCAAAGGTGACAATTAATAGTCATGATAAGTGTAAGGACTAGAATCTAGACCCTTAAAATATCTATTTATGGGGAGCTCTGGTGGCCTAGTGGCAAGGAACTGCAACTACAGTCCCAGAGGCGCACGGTTCTAACCCACCAGATGCTCTGCCGGGGAAGGAGGGACAATCTCCTCCTGTACCAGTCAGATCTGATTTGACAGTACACACACACAAAAAAAATAATTAAAAAATATCAATTCTTTCACAGCTTTGCTTATTTATTGTCCAGCTTTCCTACACATATGTTGTTTTCTTAGGTGCCATTGAGTCAAGTACAAGTCACAGAGACCCTTAAAACAGACCTGAACGCTGTACTATCCCCTGCCATCCTCATAATTTCTGACATATTTGAGCACATTGCCATAGTCACTTGCTAAGGACGTGGGTGAGAACCTTCCTTTCTTTTGCTGATGCTTCACTTTGCCAGCCAATGTCCTATCCCCCAAAATAGCCTCTACTAGTAACACACTCAAAGTATGTGAGAAGAAGCTTCATCATCTTCGCCTCCGAGAAGCACTCTGGCTACAACTTCTCCAAGATATATCTATTTGATCTTGAAACAAGGGATATTCTTGGAATAAACAAGTACTCTTCTTTAATACCACAGTTCAAAGGCATCAATTCTTCAACCATCATTATTCATTGACCATTCTCAGATGTACCGCAAAGCGCATGTAAAGATCACAGCCTGAATCAGGCACACCTTAGCACCTTAACCCTC
>NW_006399881.1:1491610-1503330 GCF_000299155.1 Elephantulus edwardii
TGTGTGTACTGTCAAATCAGATCTAACTGGTACAGGAGGAGATTGCCCCTCCTTCTCCAGCAGAGCATCTGGTGGATTTGAACCACATACCTCTGGGACTCCAGTGCAGCTTCTTGCCACTAGGCCACCACGGCTTCCTTTATTTATCCCTCCCTTGTTTGACTTTATCTCTTTTACAATTTTCCTTAAGTGTAGGTTTCTCTCCACCTTAGAGTTTCCCAAACATGGCTTATGTTCATATAACCTGTTTATTGCTCAGTTATGTTTTCCTCTTCTATACTCCTGCAATATTCTGTGCATACTTTTGTCATAGCACTCTGGTGGTCTAGTGGAAAGAAGCTGCGCTTCCATCTCACAGGCACAAAGTTCAAATCTACCAGCTGCTCTGCAGGAGAAAGATGGGCAATCTCCTTCCCTGCAATTAACTGCCTCTGCAAACCTGCCAGAGGGTCATCTATGAGCCAATCCTGACTCAACAGTACTCAACAGTACATAACAATCACGACAGGATGAATGCCATACTAGTGTAGCTCATTTTCTTGTACATTTTCTCCACTGGACTCTGATTTTCTTTAGAGCAACAGCTGAATCTTGCCCTGGCATAAAATAGTTATTCATCGATTGGTTGTGGAATGATCTGGACGCTAAATTTCCATCTCAACATTCAAATTAAAACTACACTAAAATACTATTTTTTCATCTCCATAACAATGATGATCCCAAAGGGAAACAAATATCAGATAGTTATTGCTAGAAATACAAAACAGAACTCACTTCGGTAGCACATATACAAAAATTGGAACGATACAGAGATTAGCATAGCTCTTGGATAAAGATAACAAGCAGATTCGTGAGAGTTCCATATTCTTGAAGGAAATCAGAAGGATCTGGCAAGGACCTGAAAAGATTGGGTAATGATGAGCAAGATCCTGTAGTAATTGATTTGATAAAACATAATGCATGGGAGTGATTGTATGAAACATAACAGGAATGAAGAATAGTGCGAAACACAATATGTATGAACTTTGTGAGCAAACCTATATACAATAGTTTAAAAAAATAAATACAAAGCAATATAACTTCATTGGAGGGGAATTTTGCAGTATTTAAAAAATTTACACAGGTTTTTTTTAGTTATCATAGCAGCAGGACTCCATAAATAGTAATGACACCCAGAGTTAGATGGATTGTGTCATCCTAGTTCCTGATAATTGGTACAATAGGAGAAGGTTCACAGTTAATGTGAGGAAGTAAGAGCAACAGGACCTATCTTCACAAAATGGATCTATGAAGAGATAGCCAGAGCAAGGACAGGAATCTTTCAACTAGTCTAGAATTGAGAGAAGACTGGATGTTCCAGAAGGGACTCGGTACACAAATTGGGAATTCATGTCATATACATTAAACAAAACCACTAGTATTTAAAGGGATCTTTGAGGACCTAGTGTGTAAGGAGTTGTGCTGCCAACCAAAAGGCAGGTGGTTTGAATCCACCAACTGCTCCACAGGAGAAAGATGGGGAATTTCCTCCTCTGCAATAGACAGCCTCTGAAAGCCCACATCCCACACTAGAGAGTTGGCTATGAATCAGTTCTGACTCTACGGCAATGAGAGAGAAAAAGAGGCAGAGAGAGGGAGAAATACAGTTTAGGTATCACTAACATCACAATAGGCTGCAGGTTAAGCATTTTAGCATCACAGTTGTTCATGGCCAGTACTATATCTGCTTTATGAAAAATAATAACCTCAGCTGGATAATAAATATGATTAGAAACATCTGTCTCACTTACTTCAGGTTTAGCTTAAAAAGCAGATTGATCTAAACTTGTAGGCTGAATGCATCCATTACCTAGAGCTAAGCAGGTATGAAAGAGGCAAGAGCTGGTATATGTGTTGCCAAGCTGTTCTCTCTAACTTTAATGTGCATTTTCCTGTTGAGTTGTCACATTTCATCTATTAAGAATCAGGTCAAACACCGTCTGTTCTAAGAAACATTTCTTAATCTTCTAGATGAAAATAATTGCTCCTTTTACATCTCAAAGTACTCTGGTTGTAACTTTTATGATATTTATGTGTCTTTGTGTATTTGTCTTGTCCCTATGAGATTATAATCGTCTCAAGGTCAGGGATCATCCCTCTCCACCTTTTCTTCTCCAGCACCAGAGAGTAGATACTATAAAATTAGATGTTTGATGGAAATGTGGCTTCCTTTCAAGTTGAAAAGTTGCATCAGAACATCGGATCTAACCTGGTATTGGCTAGCAGTTGCTGCTTTCGGCTTTCCAATTTTGTAACAATAATGCATATATTATTATTCTTAGATAGCAACAGGAGATGGATGTTGAAGTGAGTGGGTAGAAGTGGATGGGTATCCTGGCAGATGGTGGAGCAGGGAAATAAGTGAGTAAAGACACATGTGCCAAGGGCAGGAACAACACTGATACGAATGGTTAACTCCACAATAAGGGATATATCTTTCACTTTTCTGTAAAACGCTGGTCTGTCTGATACTTCCCTAAATCTGAACATTCAGATTAAGACAGACTCGGAAGAAGGATTGGCCATCCACTTCTGAAATAGCAGGCCTCCGAAAACCATATGTACAACTCTGAGGCTCCATCTAACATATTTTGGACATGTTGTAAGGAGGGACCGGTCCTTGGAGAGGGACATCATGCTTGGGAGGGTGGAGGGACAGCGCAGGAGGGGAAGACTCTCTATGAGGTGGATTGATTCACTGACTGGGGTAATCGGGATGGGTGTATCCGAGACAGTGAGATTGTCACAGGACAGAGCAGAGTTTAGGGCTGTTGTACATAGGGTCACTATGAGTCACAAGTGACTCGATGGCACATAACAACACCAACAACAGCAACCAAATGAACAGATCAAAATGTTACTCTATCCTGTGCCATCCTAATGATCTCTGTTGTACTCAAACTCATTGTATGTTAATCTGTTTCATTAAGATTCTTCTCCTCATTTGCTTCTCCTCCACCTTCCCCAGCAGGATGTCCTTTTTCCAAGTCCTGGTGCATGCTGACAACATGCTCAAAAAGTGTGAGACAAGGTTTTGCCTGCCTTCCTTCTGAGTAGCACCGTGGTCGCACTTACTCCAAGACAGATTTGCTTGGATTTTTGACAATTCATGGAATGAAGACAGAGAAAACCACCAAAAATCCCAAAGTTAGTAAGACTGGCAAGCAAGTTATTGTCAGAACTTGGAAAAAAATTTTTCCCTATTGTGATGTCAAACGCTTATCATTGAAAATGTCTTTCCTAGTCATTGATTACTGTTTATTTTGTGCTGAAGTATTTATTTCATCAAGAAGATAGGATTAGGGTAGGATACACCTTTTTAACAAAGGGTGTTGGCAAAATTGGAAAAATATCTGCAGAAGACTCAAGCAAGATCCACACCTCACTCCCTATACAAAAACCAACTCAAGGTGGATCATGGACCTAGGACTAAAACCAAGGACTATAAACTTCATTAAAGAAAAGCTTGGAAGAACTCTAGTAGTCCTAATCCACAACATAAACAGTCTTCCAATTATCCTGAAAAATCTACAACCAGGAGAAGATAAAATAGATGAATGGGACCTTATAAGAATCAAATCCCTATGCACATCCAAAACCTTCTCCAACAGGATAAAAAGGGAAGCCACAGCCTGGGAAAAATTATTTGGTAATGACATGCCAGATAAGGGACTTATATCTAGAATTCATAAAATACCCAAGCACCACAACAAGATAAGGATATGAACAGACACTTCACCAAAGAAGACATTCAGATGGCCAACAAGCACATGAAGAAATGTTCAAAATCCCTAGCTCTAAGAGAAATGCAAATCAAAACAACTATGAAATATCATCTCATACTCCACTCTTTTAAGGCTTATATAAGTCCATGAGAGTTAAGGCTAGCTCTCTTTTTGGAAATCCTGCTTTCCAACTGCATCACCAGTGACAGTCTACAGTGCTCACCAGTCTTTGCAACACTGATCTGCATCAACTACTGTCATGTGAGTCATTCCTCTGACAAGCCTGAGTCTCTGTGGGACCTTCCAGAAAACAACCAAACTCAGTGGACACAGAGGAGCGAGGGAACTAAATGAAGAAGGAACTATTGATGTTGGAAATCACAGGGTTATACAGTAAGTCAAACATTTGGGATATTGTTGTCTTCTCCCTTCTTGTAAATTGTCTCTTATTCACCTTGTTGTTGTTGTTGTTGTTATGTATCACTGAGTCACCTGCGACTCTTAGTGACCCTATATACCATCTTTCTAAAATCTGCCCTATCTTGAGCCAGTCTCACTGACTCCAACACACCTACACCATTACTCCAGTTACTGAGTCAATCCATCTCATCCAAGGTCTTCTTCTTCTGCACTGTCCCTCCACCCTTCCAAGAATGATGTCCTTCTCCAAGGACTGGCCACTTCTGACAATGTGCCAAAGTATGTGAGATGGAGTTTCAAAATCCTTGCCTCCAAGTAGCAGCCTGGATTCACCCTCTCTAAGACAGACTCATTTGTTCTCCTGGCAGTCCATTGTATTTTAAATACTTTTCTCCAGCACCACAACTCTTCTTCTTCCATTATCCTTAGTCATTGTCCAGCTCTCTGAGGCATAACAAGCAAATACCATGTCCTGTATCAGGTCCACCTTAGATACTAGACTGACTTCATTACTTTTTACCACTTTGGAGAGGTTCCTGACAGAAAACTTCCCCAGTGCAATTTGTCTTTTGATTTCCTGACTGCTGGTACCAGGAGTGTTGATAGTAGAACTGAACAAGTGAAGTATTAATGCAATTGGTGTCAGAATAGTGGGGTCCAATACAATGATTCAGACTCCCTATAACATTTGGGTTTGGAGAAAACCCAGTAAGCAGGGGAATGAGAAACCTTTGGTCTCTGAATGAGATAAGGAACATCCATGCATTAATGCAGCTATTATGTTGCAGTCAGTTAATCAAGGCAAAAATTACTCACCGGATATTAAGTTAGTGGACCTAATTCCTGAGAAGCTGGTTAATTGGATGCATACAAAATAGAGCAATAAGGAAAAAGTAAAACTTAACAATTATTTGGTTTCTGCTATCAGTAGAGGCAGCAAATTAAAGGGGGAGAAATGTAGGAATTAAGCTGATTGATATCAGAACTAAACAAAGTCCTACTAGGTCAGAGTTATGCTCCTTAATCTCAAAGTCTACCTGGAAAGAAAAAAATAAATGTGAAACAGCAACCAAATTAACCCCCCTGTGGTCACCAAAATGGTAGTACAGGAGGCAGATGGGCAGGATTACAAAACTATTGTAACCAGGAGATATGGCATAGAGAAATGCCTAAATTTGTAGATTGCTAGAAGCTTCCAGTGGAACCATTACTAAAATTCATTTTAAGAGTGACAAATTTAGGGGATATAAGACTCACTCTAATTGTTTTTGGTCAAACATTCTTCTAGGTGGTATAGCACTGGTCTGTCTATTTGCTGTACAGAGGTAACTCGTGGTTGCTGTGAAGCTAGACACTGGGAAACTGATGCATCAAATGCAATAATGGTTACCTATGGTGGACAGTGTTTGGTGGAGCTTCCTGATTAAAACAAGCTTGGAAGCCGGAGTGGTGTCCACTTTCAAAAGAGATTGCCTCTGGAAACTCTATGAACCTGGAGAAATGATGAAAGTTACACAATTGTTTAGTTCTTTTGTTCATAGGGTGGTTATGAGTAATCTATGACTCGACAGCACTTAACAATGCAACAACTACAGAATTATATAAGCTCATGAGAGCTCTCTTTTAGGGTCCCTGCATTACTTACAGTCACATGGGTCACTGACCTCATGGGTCTGAGTCTCTGTGGGACCTTCCAGTGAGCCATTGGACCCAAGGGACACACAGGAGAAGTGGGGACTGAAGGACAGAGTAACTACTAATGCCAGAAATCATAGAATTATACAGGAGATCAAGCATTTAGGATACTGTTGACTTCCCACTTCTTGTAACTGGTCTCCTACTAATCTTAGCAGAATGAATCATGAATGCACCGCTAATTATAGTACATGTAAAATGAAGTTGACAATCACAATTGGAAGTCACCATATGGCTTGCCAGTTGAAATGAAGTAAAACCTGTTGTTGTGAAGGAAATGAGGAGAGGTGTCATCTCTTTCATACTGCCCGGTGCCAGGGTATGGATTTATCACTCAGAAAAATAGGCAGCCTAGTCAATACAGTGCAGGTATATATTTTTTTAAATGTGACTACAGTATCATTAAACTCTTATATCAGTTCTTATACTTACCTTTGTTCAAGAAAACCGTGTAGCAAAAAAGTGTGAGGAGTGATTGGAACTGCCAGTAATACACTGTATTCCAAAAGGAATAGACTCAAGGTTATTCTCTATGTCTGAATTAGAAAAAGTATATTCCTTCTTGATAGAAATAGCCTTATGCACACATTCTGGAGAATGAACTACATGCTAGATTACATACTCTCTTCAACCAGCTGCCTCTGTGTCAAGTATAACCTGAACAATCATGAAGAACAGATATGAAGAGTCCCAGGAAAAATAATGCAGGACAATGAACCCATAGAGAAAAAGAAAATAGAGAAAAAGATCCTGGCTCAATCTAACAATGTGAGAAGATCATTAGTTCTCAAGTGGGACATAAGGGTGATTTTTATTTTCAGAGGAAATTTTCCCATGCCTGAATATCTCTTCTGATTGTCAGAACAGGGAGATTGGTGCTCTGACACCTAGTGGGTAGAGGACAGGAATGCTACTAAATACACCAAAACAATGAATGATCTTGTCCCAAATGCCAATAGTCCAGAGATTGAGAAATGCTGACTTAGAGGGATATCTACTACCATTATAAACTAGGCTAGGAAATAAAAATACTCATTTAATTGGATAATAAGATTCTCTTTACATTCACATTGAAAAAGACTAGGGCGAAAGATTCCTCACACACTTCACCATACCAGGATAAAATAAGACTCTTCTTGATTCATGAGGAGTGAGAAGAATATATGATTAGAATTTCTTTATAAATGAGAGGATACTAAAGAAAAAGAAAAAAAGTGATATTTTTTAAGACTTAGAAGAGTAGCAGACTTTTAACAATTATTTACTCTGGGAAGCCAAAGGGAAAAAATTAAGTTTATTAACATTCTAAACAGGATTCCATAAGACATGGTATCTATGAAATTAGAACAGATAAAAATAAATAAATGATAAGAGGATGCTGTTCTTGAAAGAGATTTGGATGAGGTAAAAATGAGATATATAAGAAAATATTAATACCAAAGAAGATAAACTAACAAACTCTGAGTGCAACCCATACTGTAAGCAGAAAACAGAACTTACACTACAGAAAATCAATAACATGAAGGGTAAATTTAGAAACTATAGTAAAAGGGAGGAAAAGGCAGAGAGAAAAGTAATGAGAAAGAGACCCAACCCCAGATAAGGGGTTCTTCTAAGAAAAAGAATATAGAAAATTATTGTGAAAATGTCACAATATTTAGTTCTATGAGTAAGTGGGGGAACACTGGTGGCCTAGTGGCTAGAGGCTGTGCTCCAATCCTGAAGGCACGTGGTTCAAATCCACTAGCTGTTCAGCAGAAAAAGGATAGGCAACCTCTTCTGTGCTATTAACCGCCTTTAAAAACTCGCTACAGGATCAGCTATGGGTTGGTTCTGACTCTATGGCACACAACAACAACATGAGTGATTGAGAGATGGTTCAGAACCAACTCACTAGGTCCTAAAACACAACAACAACAAAAGAAAATACTAGAATAAATAGAACAAACATAATAACACAAGCTATAATAATTGAAAACTTCTATGATATGAATAAATGTTGTTATGTACCATTGAGTCAGAATTAATTCATAGATGACCCTCCAGTGGATTTTCAGGGACATTAAATTACATGGGAGGAGATTGCCAGCTCTCTTCCCCAGAGCCACTGGAGGATTCAAACTGCTTGCCTTTGAGTTGGCAGTATAACTCCTTACCATTAAGCCACCAGAGCTTGGCAGGCTCCAAAAGCCACAGTGGTCACTGACTATCAGCAAAAGTAGCCTTTGTTGTTGTAGTTGTTTTTAAAGACCTGCTTCTAAATATATCCTGGCAAATATTTCACAAGTGCTTAAATTATGCAACTGATTTTTTTTTAAATTCTACCTTATTTGAGGAATACGTAGGTAGAGACAAAGTGGTCTGCCAAGGAATAAAATCAGACTCACTTTAGATTTTATACCTCTTCCTTGATATATTAAAAATTGCATGTTAATAACCATGCCATACATAGACTTCTGAGTAAGAAAGGTTGTTCCTCAAGAACCACATACCTTAAGAAGTTGTCATTTAATCATATAAGATATGTGAAAGTCTAGAAAATTCAGTAATCTGTTATATGGGACAATTGCTTAAGTGATATTCCAGCCAATCCAGCAATTAATCAAAGTGAATAAACTAAGTAGAGGCAATTTATTTTTCATAATAAAAAGATCAATCACATTGAATGAATTGCACAAAAAACTAATTGCAATTGAGTTGTTTCTAACTCATGAAAATCTTGACATGGAACTCTCCAAAATGTTATAAACATAATTGCAAAACTGAAAGAAAATACTTAGTATTATTGTAAGAGGTCTTAATGAGGGGGGATAACCCATAATTTTATACAAAATCATTGTGCTTAAAATTCTAATAGGGTATGATTAGCATTTGATAAGGAAATTTTTGAGTACATGAATATAAAAGTTATTAGGGATACTATTAAGAAAACAAATATGGTGCTATAATAGAATAATGTAAATAGAACAATGTACTATGATTTCATAAATTAGTCAAGGAATAACTTTCTTAGGATCATTAAGTGGAGACCTTTAAGAAAAGATGTGGAGTTGAGTGTGAAGAAGCCAAGTGAACGATGGATGAAGGTTACAACCAGTGCAGAAACTCAATAGTATGAAGGAACATAGTATGCTTAAAGAACTGAGAGGCAATCTCACTGTCTCTTTTTTGAGTATCTCTGGGACAACATGGCAACACATGATGCTTAAGAGAAGAGCAGGAACAGATACACAATGCACACCCTTCACAAAGAGTTTTACAGGCTGTGTTGTTGTTGCTGTTGTGTACTGTTGAGTCAGAACCGACCCATAGCTTACCTTCTGGCAGGTTTTCAGAGGCAGTTAATTGCATGGGAGGACACTGTCCATCCTTCTCCCATGGAGCAGCTGGTGGGAATTGAACCATGTGCCTTTGGTATTGCAGAGCAGCTTCTTGCCCCTGGGCCACCAGAGCTCCCTTTATAGGCTATAGCAAGGATTTTTTAGATTACTTTAAGACAAAAAGATGTTGAAAAG
This sequence comes from Elephantulus edwardii, assembly GCF_000299155.1. NCBI lineage: Eukaryota > Metazoa > Chordata > Mammalia > Macroscelidea > Macroscelididae > Elephantulus > Elephantulus edwardii. The sequence continues at coordinate 1,501,005 of NW_006399881.1, forward strand.
TTATAAGAAGATTATAGATCAAATCTGATTTACTTTTTTGAAAGTATAACTGTTCTATAAAGATATATTGAAATTGTTTTTAATATCCGAGAGACACATTCACATTTACATAGACTGTTTCAAATTATAGGAAAATATGAACAATCACTATATAATTCCCTGAAGAGAACATAACCCTGAAAGTAAAATCTGACAATGACAGTTCAAAGAAAGAGAGCTAGATGTTAATCTCCCTGATTCTTTAGATAATAGTCCTAATTAAAACAATAATAAAGCAAATTTATTGGTATATTAAAAGGAAAACATACCATGGCATTCCTAGAGAAGCCTAGATCACAGAGATAATTCCACATCAGAATATCTATTAATACAGCTGCTTAAATTTTAAAAAGTCAAAGGAGAAAATCAGATAAATATCTTCAAAGACACAAAATAAAGCATCTGCTAAAATTCAAGGCCTATTAATGATTTTAAGATTTCAAAATAAATTCAATCTAGGAGCTTACATTCCTAAGATATTAAAATATATCTACTGTAAGCACGTCCTAAAAATGATTGTTGTTGTTGTTGCTAAGTGCCATTGAGTCATAGGTGAGTCATAGATACTCTATGAACAAAAGACCTGAACACTTGTATAACTTTCATCGTTTCTCCAGGTTCATAGAGTTTCCGGAGGCAAGCTATTTCAGAAGTGGATGGATGCCACTTCTGCTTCCAAGCCTGTTTTAATCTAGGAGCTCCACCACTGTCCACCATGGGTAACCATTATCACATTTGACATATCAGTGCCAAAGTGTTTAGCATCATAGTATTAGTATTTTTTTAAGTTCCACAAAATATAATGATATAAATAATGAAAGGGAAAAGTAAAAGAGTAACAGCAGTATTTATGAGGTCTTATCCTATGTAAGGGAATTGTGTTATTTATTGTATGTTGTTTATCTGTTGTTAATGTTAGATGCCATTCAGTCTACTAAGACTCAATCCATGGTATAGGTATATTAAAAACCCTTTGCCAGGTCACAATTAAAGGCATCAATTTTCCTTCTGGCATCTTCATTCACAGTCCAACTTTCAGCTACATAGGAAGGAATCGAAAATAACATAATGTGGATGAATCACACCTTGTCTTTAAACAAACATCATTGCTCTTTAGCATTTTAAAGAGGTCCTTGACAGCAGATTTCCCCAATGTAACACGTCTTTTGATTTCTTGACTGCTGCTACCATGGATGTTTATATATCCACTCTAAAGTTTTACAACGTTAACACTAAATACTCCACAGAACACAGCAACAACTACATCAAGACATAGACTTTATGGAAGACAGTATTCAATGGTTAATTTGTTCATTCTCCTCAAACTAACAAATACATATGATCCAATCAAACTGTTTTGACTTTATAGATAATAATATTAATAATATTTGATGAAAGGCAGAGAGACTATCCATGGGAAATTTGAAAAGGTGTTCAAGGATAAAAGATATATTATCAGTATTATAAAATAAAATTGCATCACTACTGTAAGCCCGGGGAGTGCTGGTAAGGAATTGAGCTGCAACCCAAAATCACATGGTTAGAATTCACCAGTTGCTCCTTGGGTGAAAGATGGGCAACCAACTCCCTATGATTTATTGCCTCGGAAATCCTGCTGGAAAGTCAGCTATGAATCAATTCCAACTCGACAGCACACAACAACAACTGTAAGAATCGACAATTGGATTAATAGGACAAAATAAAAAACCTTAAAAGTACTTTAGGGAGCTCGAGTGGCCATGTGTTAAGAAGCAGAGCTGTAATCCCAAAAGCATGAGGTTTAAATTCACCAGCTCCTCAATGGAAGAAAAATGGGCAATCAATTCCCTTGCAATCTACTGCCTCTGAGAAACCTGCTGGAGTGTCAGCTATGAAGCAGTTCTGACTTAACAGCACACACAACAAAGTACTTTAATATACAATAATATTGAATATGTTACATATAGTGTTTTGTGAGAGTACAATGATGGATTTTTAAATAAAATTTTCCTGATACAACTATTTTAAGAATATGTTGGAAATCACCCTCATTTCACAACACTAAAATGTACAAAATGTATTGCGTTGGAACAGTCTGCTGTTAGGGACCTCTCCAAAGTATTGAAGAGCAATGGTGTCACTCTGAAGACTAAGGTGCATCTGATACAGGCTACGGTCTTTACAATCACTTGTTATGCATCAGAGAGTTGGACAATAACCAGGGAGGATAGAAGGAGAATTGATGTCTTTAAGCTGTGGTGCTGGAGAAGAGTATTGAGAATTCCATGGACTGCTAGGAAAACAAACA
>NW_006399881.1:1503890-1516099 GCF_000299155.1 Elephantulus edwardii
TAAAATTAAACTCAAATGTGTAATATTGGACAATATCTACTTAAACTCTTTATAGTTTCATTTTCCTAATCTGTAAAGTGAGAAAATAAAGAAAAAGAATCATTTGGCTTAAACTGTCTATAAGAGTGCGGTCAATTGGTCATAAGATATTGACTGTGATAACAATGAGTTACAACCATTGAGTGAAGCTGTCTCTTTAATAAGGGTGTAGTTCTATTTAATGTACAAAAGAAAGATAGGGTCTGGAAGATTCCCATTTGACTTATTGGTGGGAAAAGTAGGTCACAATGCTCTTTCAGCACATCTAAGGTACAGCTCAGCCAGTCATCAACATTTTGAAAAGAATAATTTTTATATTTGCTTTATATATGTGATCCCAGCCAAACCCATATTTCTGTATTACTGGGGAAGATGAAATTTGTTAGATGTTTTTGTCACTTGCAATTACATAAGACACAATTCGACTATTTTTTCCTCTTGGAAATAAAGAGTTTCTCAGAAAAGGTTTCCAATTATGTCAACCTTTCATGTCCTTCGTATAAATAGAAGTACTTTGATGAAAAGAATTACTCTTACAAGAGAAAAATAAACCCACAAATGTAGTTTTAGAACCTAAGGGGAAATTTTATAAAAAAAAATATCAAAATACTGAGTTAAAAAATATTACAAACTATAAACATCTTGCTATAACTGCACTGCAATATTAGACAATTTTATTTAACTGGATGGGGAGGGGTGTGTCACTTCCCCTATCTGCAGTTCAATTCTCCATTGTTTAGAATGGTTGAACAAGTCTTTGCTGAATGAATAAGTCCATAAAAGCAAAGTTTGGCTTCACATCTAACAACAGATTACAAGCAGCAAATTAAAAGTGGGGGCAGATTGAGAAAAGCAATCAAAGCTGCTAAAGATTGACAAGCTGTAATGAAAGAAATGTCTGACAGCAAGAGTGGAGGCAGGAAAAAAAAAATTACCAAAAAAAGAACACACGCAGCCTAGAGCCATTTAGTGCTGGGACAAACGTTCTACAAACTTAATGGCCCCTATGGATGTCTACACATTACATCTTCAAGTAGTAATTATAAACATAATAACAGCTACTATTGATTGAGCATGTATTTTGTGGATAGGAACTAGGATAAAGGCTTCATATAATTTTATTTCTTCCCTACAACAATTTGATGAGATTTGCTACTGCTATTATCTCAATGTTATAAGGGAGCTCTTGGAGGCCTAGTGGTAAGAAGCTGTGTGGCATTCCCAAAGGTGCTACAATCCTCAAGGAATGAGGTTTGAATCTACTTAGTGATTTACTGCCTCTGAAAACCTACTGGAGGGTCAGCTATGAGTTGGTTCATACTTGACTGCACACAACAGTAATTATCTCAATGATATAGATGAGGAAATAGATCCAGCAATTACTGAAAGTAATCATTTAACAGAGGCCAGACTGACTTCAGGTTTCTCTGACTTTAAAATGAAGACTGTTTACTGTTCTGGCATACTATCTTCCCCAGACAAATCTATTCACTCTACAGTGCACCCAACTGAAGTCATAGGATTCCTGATCATTTCTTATGTCTATGAAAGCTGGACAACAAATAAGGAAGATGGAGGAATAACTGATGTATTTGAATTATGGTTTTAGACAAGAACACCAAACACATCATGCATATTGAATATATACTTGAAGAATGATCAAATCTGTCTTGGGAAGCAATATAGCCAAAATGTTATTTAGATGTCCAAATGTCCAAATGCTTTGGACATTTTGTCAGAAGGGCCATCCTTGGAGAAAAAGAAAATGCTTGACAGTGTCGTTTGTTGTTAGATACCCTCGACGGAGCTGAGCTTCAGAATCCTTGCCTCCAAGGAGCAGCCTGGCTTCACCCTCTTCAGGATGAACTTGTTTGTTCTCCTAGCAGTCCATGGTATAGTCAGTACTCTTCTCCAGCACCACAGCTCAAAGGCATCAAATCTCCTTCAATCATCCCTAGTCATTGTCCAGCTCTCTGATGCAAGTAATTGCAAAGACCATGGCTTGTATCAGGCACACCTTAGCCTTAGATACCTAAATTTATCTTCGTACTGATACTACTGCTCAACCATAATTTTGAGAGACCCCTGACTGGAGATTTATCCAGTGCAAAATGTCTTCTATTCTCCTGACTGCTGGTACCAAAAGTGTTGATTCTGTAGGCAACACTACATGGCTAAAAATTAAGAAAGTTGTGCATCAGGATTGTATACTTTCTCATACCTATTCAATCTGTATGCTGAGCAAATTATTCAAGAACTAGACTCTGTGAAAAAGAATGTGGCATCAAGATAGGAGGAAAACTCATTAATAACCTGCATCATGCAGATGACAAAACAGTGCTTGCTGAAAAGTGAGGAGGACTTGAAGCCCTTGTTACAAAAGATCCAAGAATACATCCTTCAGTATGGTTCTCTTTTATTGTTGTCTTTTTTTTTCTTTTCTTTTTTATATGTGTACCGTCAAATTAGGTCTGACTGGTACAGGAGGTGACTGTTCCTCCTTCTTCAGCAGAGCATCTGGTGGATTTGAACCGTGCACCTCTGGGATTGCAGTGCAGTTTCCTGCCACTAGGCCACCAGAGCTCGCCCATCCTTCAGTATGGATTGCATCTCAGTGTCTAGGAAAAAAAAAATCTTACTACTGGACCGATAGGCAATGTCATGATAGATGGAGAAAAGATTGAATTTGTCAACAACTTCATCTTACTTGAATCCACAATCAATACACTTGTTACCAGTAGCCAGGAGATCAGGAGATGTATTATATTGAGAAAGTCTACAGTCAGGGATCTCTCCAAATTATTGATGAGTAATGACATTAGCTTGAGGACTAAGGTGCACCTGAGTCAGGCCATGGTGTTTTTAATCACTTGCTTTGCTGCTGAGCTGGACACTGAATAAGGATGACGGAAAAATTGATGTCTTTGAACTGTTATGTTGAGGAAGAATACTGACTATCCCATGAACTTTCAAAAAAACAAAGAGGTATGTCTTGGAGAAGGTGCATCCAGAGTTCTCCTTGGAGGCAGAGATGATAAAAAACATGTTTTGGCATGATGCTAGGAGAGGTTACTCCTTGGAGAGAGGCTTGCTTGGAAAGGTGGAGGCACAACGAAGGAGAGGAAGAACCTCAACCAGATGGCTTGACATAGTGACTGCAGCAATGTGTTTGAGTGTGTCAGAGATTGTGAGGCTGATACAGGATAGGGCAGGGCTCATATCTGTTGTTCATAGTGTTGGTATGAGTCATACTCAAGGGCACCTAACAACCACAACCTTGCCTAGGTCCCACAACCAGTAAGTGGCTGAGACAGAAATGGAAGCATTTTCATTATAAGAGGCTGATCTGGAGTTGCTGAATACCCCTACATCTCAGATCATCAGCCCTATGTTACTGGACAATAGCAGTGGCAGTATAATTTCCAGAGTGAGATATATTCTCTCCTGGCATAGTGTTAATAGGCTGAACTCCCAAAGATGTAGGTCTATTTCCTTTCCTAATTCCCGTTAACTTTCCTAAGCCTATGGGAGATGTGCTGCCCATTGTTCCCTTCAGCCTATTTATCCCAAGGATTTGCTAATTCAATTATTTTGTCCTCCCAGTATTGATCCTCACACCGTGCTCTAAGCTTTTGCTGGTCCTGTTCCCTGAAGCAGAATGATTTCCCATCAAGCTTTAATTCTGCAGTGCACTCAACTAGATCAACATCACCTTCTCCTTGGTATTCATCTGCCTAGATTTCCTTATTAGACTTTAAAATTAGATTTCTCTGATGTCTGAAGTGGGGCCTTCTACTCCTCTGAAATGGCGGGATGATTTCAGTGCCTTCTCAAGAAGCTGTACCCTGAACTACAGCTCAATTTTCACAGAAAGGAAGCATATGACCCAAGTCTGAAGCAGGTCAGTGGTTTCGAATGACAGACCCACCCAACAAAAAAAAAAAAGTCATAGAATGATGATTACTAATTCAAGAATGTTTTCCTTCTTCTGGATTCTAATCACTTCCAACATTCATTTTCTGAAAAGAACACAATTTATATAAATGCAGATATGATTGACAAGAGGGGGAGTAAGTGAAAATGATCTAGAATCAAGTCAGAAGCATTGGATTACAGCACTTCAAGTAAATGACAACTGATAAATTAAATGTTACTTTCTTCTGTTGAGAACCTTTCTTGTCTTCTCTGATATCCTGCATAATGACAAATGTGAGACCCATCTCTAAGATCTAAGATAAAACACATATAACTGAAAAAAACATGTCAGTGGAACCGCCAACATATTTGACAGTAGGAATTATGGTGTAGGTGTTTGAGCACTGGACTATCAGTAGAGAGATTTGACTACACTGAGAAAGTAGGTTTAATCAAGCAGCAAGAATAGGAGTTGTGATGAAAGGCAATTTGGCAAGCAAGTTAGCAAGGGTAAGGGAGAATTTTTTTACAATAATACTTAACAAAATTTACTTCGCACCATGTTTGAGAGATAGCACATGCCATTAAAATACAATATCTCATCTCATCCTTAAAATCACAACAATTGTTTGCAGATCTCACCCACCATGGTTAGTTCTGACCCATAGTCTATTGAGTTTTAAAGACTAAAACTCTTAACTGGAAGAGACATTCTCCTAAAAAGCTGCTGACGGATGTGAACTACAAGAGCCTTGCCACCTTTTTGTCATCAGCAGAATACACAAGGACTGTGCCATCAGAACTCCAATTAGTTTGCAGATAGGAAAATATAACTTGGAAATATTAGGTGATATACCTAAAGTTAAATAGAGTTTGCTTACCTTTAAATTAGGAAACCATAATCAACAAAATCTGACTGTCTTATGTATTTTTCTTCAGACTTCTCAGGTTTCAAAATCTGTGTAAGGCTGTTCTTATTGGTGAACTGATACTTTTTGATGCTTGCTGAAATTCCCATCCTCAGAGCCAACTGATGGTAAAAGTAAATGTGTTGTTGTTGTTGTTGTTGTTATGTGCCATCGAGTTGCTTGCAACTCATTGTGATCCTATGGACAAAACCCTAAATCCTACTCTATCCCATGCCAACCTTATTGTCTCTGACACACCTACCCCCATTGCCCCAGTGACTGAATCAATCCATCTCCTCAAGAGACTTCCTCTCGTGCACTGTCCCTCCTCCCTCCGAAGCATGACGTCCCTCTCCAAAGACTAGTCCCTCCTTTCAACATGTCCAAAGTATGTCAGATGAAGCCTCAGAATCCTTGCCTCCTAGGAGCAACCTGGTTTCAACCTTTTTAGGATGAATCTGTTTGTTTTCCTAGCAATACTCTTCTCCAGCACCACAGTACAAAGGCATCAACTCTCCTTCTATCATCCCTAGTCATTGTCCAGCTTTCTGATGCTGAGAAACTGGAAAGATTATGGCCTGGATCAGGTGCATCTTAGTCTCCAGACTGACATCATTGCTCTTCAGTACCTAATATTAGAACAATCAGTTGAAGTTTTCCATTAGGATTACTAGCTTGTACCTTGAAGAGATTAAGATGCGCTTGATACAGGCCATGCTCTTTGCCATCACTTGCTATGCATCAGAAAGCTGGACAATGACTAGGGATGATAGGAGGAGAGTTGATGCCTTTGAGCTGAGGGGCTGGAGAAGAGTATTGAATATACTATGACTGCTAGGAGAACAAACAAGTTCATCCTGGAGCGGGTGAAGTCAGGCTGCTCCTTGGAGGCAAGGATTCTGAAGTATCATTTGACATACCCTGGGCATGTTGCAAAGAGGAACCAGTCCTTGGAGAGGGACATCATGCTTGGAAGGTTGGAGGCTCAGCACAGGAGAGGAAGACCCTGGATGAGATGGACTGATTCAGTGACTGGGGCAATGGGAATAGGTGTGTCGGGAGACAATAACACTGGCAAGGGATAGAGCAGGGTTTAGGGCTGTTGTGCATAGGGTCGCTATGAGTCTCAGCCAACTCAGCAGCACGTAGTAACAACAACACCTTGAAGAGAAATACTAGGTAGTAGGATAAGGAACAGGGAGTTCTAGAGACCTTGTAGTAGGAATTGTGCCTAGTGGCAGAGAATTGATCCACCAATTCAAAGTCACATGGTTTAAATCCGACAGAGGCTTCAAGGGATAAATATGAGTCATCTCCTTCCATGTGATTTACAGCCTCGGAAAACCTGCTGGAAGGTTCCTACTGGAGAGCAATGAGTTGAATTTGATGACGATGAGGAACAAGTAAACTTCCCATGCATGACAAGGAATGTAAAATGTCCAGACAACAAGGGATCCCAGTCATTTTATTCTGAACATAAACTATGGTCTGCTATTACTACGACACTTGAGAAATCGCACTATCCAGACTAAGAGTCCTATATTGGGAAATTTGCTACTGGTTCATGATCAGAATATGATTATGAACCAATGCTACTTAAGGCAGTGGTGGAATATAGGTTTCAGGAATTGAAGCAACACCAGGTGAGACGTTTCAATAAACAGATGCAGTGCTGGATGTGTTCAATTGTCTATACGAAAAAATCTGGAAGTCAACTACCTGGCCAAGTGACTGGAAGAGATCCATATTTGTAAACATTCCAAAGAAAGAGAACTCCACAGAATTATTTCAAACAGAAATGATCAAGCAATATTTTTAATGTCACAAATCAGGAATGCCTTCCTTAACATAATTTTTAAATGGTTAGAGCAGCATGTTGGTTTTTTTATGCCATCAAGTCAACTATGACTCTATGAGTAACACCTAGAAAACTTGCCCTAGCCTGAATCATCCTTACAATCTTCCCCTTGCCCAAGTCCATTTTCACAGTGACTAGGTCAATCCACTCCCTTTCAAGTCTTCCTCTCTTTCTCTGATCCTCTACTTTCCAACCATGACTTCCTTTTCTAAGAACTGGCACCTCCTGATTGCCTGCTGAAATTATGTAAGCCAAAGTTTCACCATCCTTGTTTCTAAGCACTCAGGTTGCATTGCACTTCTGCCAAGTCAGATTGGTAGGTCAATTTGGCAATCCATGGGAGAGTCAGTATTTTTCACCAATATTGTAATTCGAATGCATCGATTCTTCTTTGGTCTTATTTATTCATTGACTAATTATATGCAAAAACCCTCAAAACCCAGTGGAAATAAAACTCTAAACTGACATCCTTGTTCCTTAGTGTTTAAAGAGTCCTTTGACAGCAGATTTGTCCAATGCAATACAATATTTATTTCTTTTTTTCTTCACAAAGAATAAATTTTCATTCTATGTTTGCTTATAAAATTTGTAAACGTGTTTCACACTATTCTTCATTCACATTGTGCTTCATAAAATCTCATTAATTATGGGTGTTTTAAAAATTTTATTTTATACTGGTTTACATACAAAGATCATAACGTTTGTATACATTGTTTTTCAAGTAATCAACACTGAATTACACCTACCATTCTGATGTCTTTCCAAATCTTTCCCATTTCCTTTAACCACCTCTCTCTCCACCTATCAAACTGTGAGGTCCTATGATTTCCCCCCTGCCTATCCTCATCAGTCTGCTCCTATTCTCCCTCTCTTGGATCCTCATGCATATTTTACTAGTTATCTTTCTATTTCTACAGTAATGGTCTTATGCAGTATTTGTCCTTATGAGACTGAGCATAATGCTCTTGGGTCCCTCCCAAGTTTAGTAGTAATTTTCAAAGTCATTGCTCCTGAGTGTTGTATAGTATTCCATTTTGCGAATGAATGTTTGATTTCTTGACTACAGGTGCTATGAGTGTTGACTGTAGAACCAAGTGAAACTAAATCCTTTACAATTTCATTTTTTCCCTCTGTCCTTAGTTCCAACAAACAAGTAGCAATAGTCACTAGAGAAGCATGGCCTTTGTGTGAGCAGTGGAACTTCCTATGGATTACACCACCAGTACTTAGCAGAATAATTACCATAAAATACATAGATTCATACACATCTAATAAAATTATGAAAACATACTGTAAGGCTATATACCAAATTTATGATGGTCAGTTGCCTCTGGGAGTGGAAGTGTGAATCTGTTTAGGAGAAAAACATTTTGTCTACACTAACACTTTAAGCTAGTTAATCCTGATCAGGTCTGATGATGAATCTGCTTTTCCAAGCCAGAGACACTGAAACAGAGCCCATATTTTAACAGGACAAGATCCCCTGAGGAACTATGAGAACCACCTGGGGATCTTATTAAAATAGATTCAGATTCAGTTATTTTGGAGGGAAACACAAATTCTCTGCAAGCATCAAACCATAATGAACCAGTTCAAAGCCCTGGAAGTGAACCAGTTCAAGCCCTTGTCTTTTCTGTTCTTTCACAACAAAGTACCTGAAAGAGAAAGAACAAAATGTAACCTTTGTTAATTCTGGGTGGTGGATTTATAGGTGTTTTATGCCTTATTCTGTTTTGTTTTTCTTTTAAACTTTTCAAAACAATAAAATAGACTAGAAGACAGAGGAGCAAGCTGAAGGATGAAACAAGTGGAAAAAGCCCCAGGCTAGAAAGTGTTTACAAGCAAGCTTCAGAGAAGATAGGGACTAGTTTACCAGTAGGAAGTCTGGAAAGGCTTTTGGGTCTATGCGTCCTATCCTATGTACAACCAACATTTGTTCTCAGGTAAAAATCCTGTAGTTCTTCTATTAAAAAAAAACAAAACAAAAAAACAAACCAAAACACAAAACCCCACACAAAAAACACAACAAATAAAACCAACCAACCAACCAAACAAACAAACAGAAAAACAAACAAAAAGTAATTATTATGAGTGTTGAAATCCAAGATAGGAATTTACAAACTTCAGCATCAGAATCATCCAGAGGCCATGATTTGAGACTATTTCAGACTAGAGAGCTCCCTGAAACAATTGCTATGAGATACTGTTTAAACCTTGAACCAAAAGGATGCTCATTGGTCATCTTTCAGCAAAGTACAAAATTGGCTCACAAAGTAAAGGACATTGTTTTTATAAAATTATTTCTATATTTATTAATCAGTGCTTTTATGATCCTATCTCATCACGTTTCCATTACACCTTGCCTATTCCTTCATCACCACCTTCGATCTGGCCCCTAATCTCTGCTGCCCTAGTAATTATTTTCCCCTCCATTCTTCTCCTTCCCTTTTTCCCTGACTCCCTTCACTTTTTATATTTATATTTTTATCACTCATGTACATTGTGTTTCTTACATTTATATTATGTTTTACATAATCTTTCATTTCATTTCACTCTTGTATATTGTGATTTTCCCTTTACAATCATCTTACTAATAACATTCTAGTAACTAATAATAATACATTCCTGAAAGCAAGTAAGCCAGCTACTTCATACCTCATGCCATAATGTTGTTGCTGTTATGTGTTGTTTAGTCACCTGTGACTCACAGCTACCTTATGACAGTAGCTCTGAACCCTGCTCTATCCTAGCTAGTCTCACTGTATCTGACACATCTATTCCCATGATCCCATTTACTGTGTCAATCCATCTCATCCTACGTCTTCTCTTGCAGTGTTCCTCCACTCTCCCAAGCATTAGGTGCTTCTCCAAGGACTGGTCCCTCCTGGCCACGTGCCCAAAGTATATGAAATGGAATTTCAAAATCCTTGCCTCCAAGGAGAAACTTTGTTTCACCCTCTCCAAGACAGATCTGTTTGTTCTATTGACAGTCCATGGTATATTCAAGACTCTTCTACAGTACCACAACTCATTTTCCAGCTCTCTGATGCACAACAAGTAATTGTGCTACCATCCCTAAATAGCCAGTTTCTGCTTTGCCCATTCCTATCAAACCAGTTCATAATGATGCAAGGAGGAGTTTGGACTGTCAACAACTTCTTCTTACTTGGATCCACAAACAATGCATTTGGTACCAGCAGTCAGGAGATCAAGAGACACATTGTACTGAGAAGGTTTACAATCAGTGACCTCTCCAAATTATTGAGGAGTAGTGATATCCATTTGATACCCAAGGTGTGCCTGATTCTGGCCATAGTATTCTTGGTCACTTTTATGCATCTGAGAGCTAGACAATGACTAAAGATAACAGAAGAAGAATTTATGCCTTTGAATTGTGGTGCTGGAGAAGAGCACTGAGGAGCCCATAGATATGTTTTGGACAGGGTGCAGCCAGATTGTTCTTTGAAGGAAAAGACAATAAAACTTCATCTCACATACTTTGGGCATGTCAACAGGAGAAGTTATTGCTTGGAAGAGACATCATGCTTGGAAGGTGGAGGGGTGGTGGAAGAGAGGAAGACCCTCAACAAGGTGAGTTAATATGGCGACTGCGGCAATGGACTGGAGTGTGTCAAATATTGTAAGGATGGCAGAGGATGGAAGAGTGTTCAGATTGGTTGTTTATAGGGTCATTATGAGTTGTACTTTACTGAATAACATCTAACAACATAACAACAAACCTCTGAGGCAACAAGCATTTCCCTTTTGCTGAAGAATCTTCTGTTCAACTTGGAAACTTTGAGTATCTGCATTCACAAGCAAAGTCCAGTCTAGAGCAAGCCGTCAAGTAGCAGCATTTAACCAGAGCTCATAGCATGGGTCATCTTCTCTTCATGTGTTTGGACTCTGGTCAACTCATTCCCAGCCATCTGTGGCTAGGTGAACCTAATGGGCATCAGCTGCAAGCTCAGGAGTACACACTACTCCCTGAGCTCCAGACATGTTAGTCTCCTCACTCAGACCTAGTCCCTACATGGGGCCAAGTCAACAAGTCAAGGATCCTCAAGACCCCCTGCTCTTCAAGCCACAACCCATTCCTACTCATCCACACATCTGCACATGCCAGGTGGGCAGCACTGAAGGAACATGCCCAAGCTCAGCCTGTTTCTCCATTGTTGTATTCCTCTCACTTCTACTTTTTGAATAGCTACAAATATCTTCCTCCTATATGATAATTAAAATAGCCATATTGTCCTTTTTCAAGTGTGTTAAAATATGTATGAATGATTGTATAAAATACATTGTACATGAATTTTTAAAAAGTTCTCATATGAAGAATATTTACCAAAATAATCTAAATAAGCAAAATACTAAATAAATTGTTTAAAATCTACCAAAAAAAAAGAAAGAAAATAGGACTCTTTTAAAAAATATGAGGCCAAATATTTAAAAAATTATTTGAAAGCCAAGAGGAGAAGATGGAGGGATTGTATTTGCCAGATGGATTGGGGGGTGGCGGGGAGGAGATGGTCTCTGGGTCTTAGTCCACCAGCATTTGGAAGTGCTGGAATTTTAAAATGCAGTAATGCTTGGCTACATCTGAAGGCTGATGGCTTCTGTGGTGAATTGGTTTTATGCTGGATGATGGCTGCTCATGTCTTAATGAGTGACATGTATGGAACATTTTGGCTAAAACACAGTGTGCATGAGTGAAAAAAAGATATTTGTCAATAGTAATTAATTATATGAAACACAAGGTATATAGATGATTTTATTTAGCACAAAGGACAGCATGGAAGATAATGCAAATGTGCAAAGAGCTGGAGTTGGAACAAAAAGGGATGAACTTGCTCATCATTTCCTAAGCTGAAGGAACTGAAGAACAAGTTTAAACCTCAAGTTGCAAATGCTTAAGTGTGCTATGGACAGAATGTTGAATGAGGCAAAAACATAAAAAAAAAAAAGATGGAAGGAGTACACAAAGTCACTGTACTAAAAAGAATTGGTGGACACAGAAGAATTTCATGAAACAACATATGATCAAGAGGCAATAGTTTTAGAATCCTGCATGTGGATGATTGAGCTTATTTTCAACCTAATGTTATATTATAGAAAGAATATTATAAAGTAGCTATATCACAGCTTTCCAATGGTCTTTACTTTTATCCCAGAAGTCTCACATGATAAAGGTCTAGTTTTTGCCCCAATTGTTCTACTTTAAAGATTTGAGGTACTTTTCATCATTCTTCTATTTATATTGTTTTCATTAGCTTTCCTATCTCCAATGGGCTTCTCAGTTTTGAGATAGCAGCAAAAATGTGCTGCTGCAGCCAGTGTTGGTCCCTCTACATGTAGGAAGATAAGAGGACTGGTCAATATAATGCAGCTGTTTTGAAAACAGTGCTTTAAAGACTGGAGACTGAAATGAAACAAATATTGTCATTCATTTTCCCTGACAGTTAGTTACCAAATAAAATGCTTAAGAATTT
>NW_006399881.1:1516429-1571684 GCF_000299155.1 Elephantulus edwardii
AATAAAAAAAAAATAAAAATAGAGACAGTGGTAATGAAGGAGGAAGTTCAAGATACTTTGAAGGACTTGAAAAAAAACAAGGCTCCAGGAATTGATGGCATACTAATTGATATATTACAACACCAAGTTGTGCTAAAAAATCTGGAGGACTTTGTGCTAAAAAACCTGGCCAACTGATTGGAAGAGAGCCATATTTATTCCCATTCCCCTAAAAAAGTGATCTGCTAGAGTGTGGAAATTATTGAACAATATCATTAATAAATATCACATGTAAGCAAAATCCTGCTGAAGATTAACCCAAAACAAATGAAACTGTATATCAACGGAGAACTGCCGGACATGCAGCCTGGGTTTAGAAGAGGCCATGGCTCTAGGTACATTAAAGCCAATGTTAAGTGGCTCTTAGCTGAAAGTAGAGAATACCAGAGAAATGTCTATGTGTGTTTCACTGACTATGCAAAGGCATTTGACTGTGTGGATCACAACAAATTGTGGCTAGCTTTGAGAAGAATGAGAATCCCAGAACACTTGATTGTGCTTGTGTGAAAGCAGTCCTTAGAACAGAGTGAGGAAACAGTGCATGGTTTAAAATCAGGAAAGGTGTATGCCAGTGTTCATCCTATCTCCGAACCTTTTCAATTGATATGTGGAACAGATCATCTGGAAGTCTGGGCCCTGTAGGAAGGAATGTGGCAAAAATATTAGAGGAAGATTCATCAACAACTTGCATTATGCAGATGATACAACCTTGCTTGCTGAAACTGAGGAGGACCTGAATGGATTGCTGTAGAAGCTCAAGGAATTCAGCCTTCAATATGGATTGAAGCTCAACATCAAGAAAACAAAGTTTGTCACCCCTAGGCCAATTGACAGCATCATGATAGAGAAGAGATTGATATTACTTCAGTTTGCTAAACTCCAAAATCAACACTTTGTACCAGCAGCCAGAAATGAAAAAGATTAATTGCCTTGGAAAAATCTGCTGTCAGGAACCTCTCCAGAGTACTGAAGAGCAACGATGTCAGTCTATAGACTAAAGTGTGCATGATTCAAGCCATGGTCTTTGTAATAACTTGCTGTGCATCAGAGTTTGACAATGAATAAAGATGTTAAAAGAAGAATTGATGACTTTGATTTGTGGTGCTGGAGAAGAGTACTTAGCACATAATGCATTGTTAGAGAACAAACAGGTCCATCTTTTTTAAATAAAAAAAAAATCTTTCTTGGACTTTATTGGGGGAAAAAAGTTAATTGAAAGTGGGACAATTCCTATTGGTATTGTGTAGGACATTGACTTGCCAAATTTTATTTATATTCTTCTGTATCCCTGCTGTAGTAGATTATGGTATTATTTTCTGTATTCACTTTTAAAAAATTGGTTTGTTTACAATGTGTAAACATTATGTTTCACACCATTCTTCATTTACGTTGTTTTTCATACAATCATTTATATACATCATATTTTATAAAATTAATCACCATTGGACCTTGCCCATCATTACCCTGTCTTTTCACACAGATCCTTCCCATTTCCTTTCCCCCTTCCTCCACCCACCAAACTGTGCAACCTTATGGTTTTACTCCTACCCATCCTCAGCCCTCCCCACCTTAAGGTCCCATACACATTTTATTAATTATCCTTCTATTTTTACAATCATGGTCTTATGCAGCATTAGTTCACTCAGCATAATACTCTCCAGCCTCTCCCAAGTTACACAATATTTTTCAGAATAATTGCTCTTGAGTGAGGCATAATATTCCATTGTGCAAATGTAAAAAGGTCCATCTTAAAGAGGGAAAAACTAAGCTTCTCCTTGAAGGCAAGGATTTTGAATCTCCACCTCACATAACTGGGTATGTTGCCAGGAGGGACAAGTCCTTGGAAAAGGACATCATGATGGGAAGAACATCATGGTGAGGGGACAGCACAAAAGAAGGTGGCCTTGGATGAGATGGACTAACTCAGTGACTGGGATAATGGGGTTAGGTGTGTCAGAGACAATGAAATTGGCTCAAGATGGAGTACGGTTAAAAAAAAAAAGATGGAGTAGTGTTCTGAGCTGTTAAACATAGTGTCACTTTGAATTTCAAGTGACTCGACAGCACATAACAACAACATATGAATGAAGTACAATTTATGAGTTGATTGTATGAAAAGCAGAAAAAAAGTCACTTCAACATTCAATGTTAAAAGTTTTTTTTAAAATTTATATACATTTTTGTGTGTATCCCCTCGTATTATTCATTTCTTTTTAAATAGTCTTTAATATTATAAGTTACAGTTGAATACAATTGTTGATAGGTACATTCGAGTCAAGTAAGACTCATAGTGACCCTCTGTATCTGAACCCTGTGTGCCTTCCTCATCACCTCTAACATTCTTGAGCTTATTACTGCAGTCACTGTGTTAATCCATTTCATAAATGGGCTTCCTATCTTTTGCTGACCTTTTTCACTAACAACATGCCCAAATTATGTGAGACACAGCTTCACCGTCTTTGTCTTTCAGAGGGACACTGGTTCCATTTTCTCCAAGACAAATCTGTTTGCTCTTCTGGCAGTCCACAGGTTCAGCACTTTTCTCCAACACCACAGACATTAAAGGCATTGATTCATCTTCTGTCATACTTATCCATTGTCTAACTCTCAGATGTATAGCAAGTGATAAAAAAGACCATGTCATGAATTAGGTGCATCTGAGTCTTTAAATTGATATCATTGCTCTCTAGTATTTTTAAAAGGGCCTTTACAACACACATTTCCGTTGTAATGGATCTTTTGATTCCTTAGTACTTGTACCAAGGGTGCTGATTATGGATCCAAGTAAAATGAAATTATTGTCTATTTGAATATAGTTCTGTTTATCACTCCAAGTAAGCAAAAATTGTAAGAGTAACAGTCTTCTTTTAAAATTTTTTACTGGTTTTTATGCAATCATTCATATACATTGTATTACATTCATGTACATTGTTGTAGGGTTAAAAAAAATTACTGTTGTTGTTATGTGCCATAGAGTCACCTACAACTCATAGGGACCCTATGTACAAGAACACTGAAGCTTGCCCTGTCCTGAGCCAGTCTCACTGACTCTGACACACCTACCCCCATTGCCCCTGTTTTGTATCAATCCATCTCATCCTGGGTCTTCCTCTCCTGTACTGTCCCTTCCTGCTTCCGAGCATGATGCCCTTCTCTAAGGATAGGTCCCTCCTGGCCATGTGCCCAAAATATGTGAGATGCAGCTTCAATATCCTAGCCTACAAAGAGAAACATGGTTTCACCTTCTCCAAGACAGACCTATTTGTTTTCTTGGTGGTCCATGGCATTTTCAAGACTTTCTGCAGCACCACAACTCAAAGTCATCAATTCTTCTTCTGTCATTCTTGGTCATTTTCCAGTTCTCTGATGCACTGCAAAGATCATGGCCTGGATCAGGCACACCTTAGTCTCTAGACTTACATCGTTGCTTCTTAGGACTCTAGAGAGATCAGATTTTCCCAGTGCAATTAGTCTTTTGACTTCTTGACGTTAAAATGTTTTATTATTGGTCCAGAGGGAGTGTTCAGAAAGGAGAGGTACTGATGAGTCCCTTGCAACTTAGAATGGCTACCTGTATAACAGAATATTTTCTGGTCCTGTGTCAGCCCCACAATCATTACTGTGCGTGAGCTCTTTGTTTTAGCCGCTGTGCCAATCCACCTTGTTGAGGTTCTTCCTTATTTTAGTTGTCATTCTACTTTATCAAGACATGACTGCGTATATTATAACAAATTATGGTTAACATTGGGGTTTCGGGAAGTTCTCCTTGCCAGAAGGAGCATGGTGCTGTGAGCGCAGGAATCATGGCAAACTTCTGGAGTTGAGTGCTTTTCCGGGCATGTGTTTGATGTGCAGATTTGCTCTGTCCCCAGGAGCAAGGCAACGACAAAGAGAGGCTACATTGGCCTAGTGGAAAGGAAGTTATGCTACCAAGCCAAAGGTGGGTGATTTTCATCTGCGGCCCTCGGTTCAAATTGTTTGTCAAACATTCTTCTAGGTGGTATAGCACTGGTCTGTGCGTTGCTGTACAGAGGTAACTCGTGGTTGCTGTGATGCTGAAGACTGTGACAGTAATGTGCCAATCGTGGTAATGGGTACCCATGGCGGACAGTGTTGGCTGGAGCTTCCCGACTAAAACAAGCTTGGAAGCAGGAGCGGCATCCACTTCTGAAATGGCTTGCCTCTAGAAAATCTATGCATGAACAGTGCTCAGGCTGTTCATTCACAGGGTCGCTATGAGTCGACTACGACTTGACGGCACCAAACAACAACAACAACAACATGGTTAACATTGAGAAAAATGGGAATTCCAGGACACTTAATTGTGCTTATGTGAAACCTCTCTGCAGACCAAGAAGCTGTTGTCTGATCAAAACATCTCATAGTTGACCTTGTGCATGGTTTAAAATTAGGAAAAGTGTGCATCAATGTTGCATCCTTTCTCCATACCTATTCAATATATGTTGTTGTTGTTGTTATGTGCCATCGAGTTGTTTGTGACTCATAGTGACCCTATGTACAAGAGCTCTAAACGCTGTTCTATCCTGTGCCAACCTAACCATCTCAAATGCACTTATTCTCAACACTCCAGTCACAGAATTAATCCATCTCATCGAAGGTCTTCCTCTCCTTTGTTGCCCCTCTACTCTGCCAAACATGATGTCCCTCTCCAAGGACCAGTCCCTCCTTGAAACATGCCCAAAATATGCAAGACAAAGCTTCAGAATCCTTGACTCCAAGGAGCATTCCGGCTTCACCTTCTCCAGGACAAAACTGTTTGTTCTCCTAGCAGTCCATGGTATATTCAACACTCTTTTCTAGTACCACAGCTCAAAGGCATCAATTCTCTTTCTGTCAACCCTATTCACTGTCCAACTCTCTGATGCATAGCTCGTAATTGCAAAGACTATAGCCCGGATCAGGCGCACCTTAGTCTCCAGCCTGACATCGTTGCTCTTCAGTACTCTTGAGAGGTCTCTCACAGCCGACTTTCCCAATGCAATTCATCTCTTGATTTCCTGGCTGCTGTTACCAAGAGTGTTGATTGTGGAGCCAAGCAAACTAAAACTGTTAACTCTCTCAATCTCTTCACCATCCATACTGATGCTACCAATTGGCCCCAGTGGTGAGAATCTTTGTTTTCTTGATATTGAGCTTCAATCCATATAGGACCTGCAATCCTTGATCTTCTGCAGCAAGCACTTCAGGTCCTCCTCAGTTTCAGCAAGCAGGGCTGTGTCATCTGCATAACGCAGGTTGTTGATGACTCTTCCACCAATCCTGATGCCACATTCCTCTTCGTACAGCCCAGCGTCTCGGATGATCTGTTCTGCATATAGATTGAAAAGGTATGGAGACAGAATACATCCCTGATGGACCCTCTTCTTGATTTTGAACCATGTAGTGTCTCCTTGCTCTGTTCTGACGACTGCCTCTTGGTCCAAGCATAGGTTTTGCATTAGCACAATCAAGTGTTCTGGGATTCCCATTCTTCTCAGAGTCAGTGACAGCTTGTTGTGATTCACACAGTCAAAAGCCTTTGCATAGTCAGTATATATCTTGAAAAAAAATATCATTGGAGAAACTGGACTCTATGAAGAACAATGTCAGGATTGGAGGACAACCCATCAACTACTTTCATTATGCAAATGACACATTTCTTCCTAAAAGTGAGGATGACTTGAAACACTTGCTCCTGAAGATCCGACTACAGTTTTCTATATGGACTGCATCTTCTTATCAAGAAAGCAAAAATCTTTACCCCTGGGCCAAAAGGCAGATGGAGAAAAAGATTGACGTTTCCAACATTTTCATTTTATTTGGATACACTATCAAAACTCAGGGTAACAGCAGTCATGAAATCAATAGATGTGTTGTATTGGGGGAATCATTAAAGGTGTTAGAGGGAGCTCTGATAGCCTGGTGATATTGCCTATGAGGCAAATGAAAACATCACGATCAGGGGCACCTCAGTCTTAAAAAAATGACATCTTTGTTTTATAACACCTTTGTTATTGTTGTTGTGTGTCATCGAGTCAGAACCAATTTACAGCTGACCCTTCAGGAGGTTTTCAGGGTTAGGTAATCACAGGAGAGGAGACTGCCCATCCTTCTCCCACAGAGCAGCTGGTGGATCCGATCTCTGTGCCTTTGGGATTACAACCAAAATCCTTACCATCAGGCTACCCTCTAACACCTTTAGCTCTTAATGAAACATAAGAATATGCACAAGAGAGGGAACTTAACACATTTTACATGTGTTAGACAATTCTTTGGCATTTATGTAAACAAAGATAGAATTTATCTAAAATAAAATTAACACATATAAATATGTATTTATAACTCTAAGTATTTTGAAATTTTAATTTAAAGCTCTACCATCTCCCATCAAGTGAGGTCTATGGTTATATTTTTTAGAAGTTATTTGCAGTGAATAAATTATTGATTGTACAAAATTCTATGATTTGATCTCCAGCTTAATTCTGTCACCAAGTCCATATTTTCCACCTACTGATTCTTCCTCCTTGTTCCCAACCTTTGTATTTCAGTCACCATTTATTACTATTGAATCTTAATTACATGTTTGATCGATCTCTGACTGCTAAAGTTGGTAGAGATCTTCTATTCTTCCTCTTTGACTCTGGTTGTTGGTGCATATATTTGAATGACAGTGGTATTAACAGGTCTTCCTTGTAAGCATATGGATATTATTCACTCACTCACAACACTGTATTTCTGGATGGATTTAGAAATGGTCCTTTTTACTAAGAATGTATCCCATTTCCCCCTCACTTTTTAAAGTTCTGGTTTAGTAGACTATCTAGTAGTAGTCCAGTGTAGTAGATTCTCACTTTTTCATTTCCAGCAGCACATGTCAATCCATCTCAGCTCATCAATACCTAGTATGTCAATATTTATGCATCACTATATATGAATAAAAGATTGACACTGTTGACAATTTTATCTTGCTCAGATCGACAAATAACACTCTCTTGGCACCAGTAGTCAGAAAATCAAAAGATGAATAGTGCTGGAAAAGTCTATCAGGGACCTCTCCAGAGGCTGAAGAGAAATAATGTCATTCTAGAGATTAAATCAGGCCATGGTTTTCACAATTACTTGCTATGAATCAGAGAGCTGAACAATGACTAAGGGTGACAGAAAAGAATCGATGCCAATGAGTTGTGGTGCTGGAGAAGAGTATATTGAACATGGACCACCAAGAGAACAAACAGGTCTGTCTTGGAGAGGGTAAAAACGGGCTGTTTTGGGGCACATGACCAGGAGGACCAGTCCTTGGAGAAGGACATCATGCTCAGAAGGGTGGAGGGACAGCATAGGGGTGGAGGACCCTGGATGAGATGGATTGGTACAGTAACTGTGGCAATGGGGTCAGGTGTGTCAGAGACAATGAAATGGGTTCAAGTTAGGACAGGGTTCTGGGTCATTGTTCATAGGGTCCTTAGTGCCTTAGTCAACTTGACAACATATAACAACAACAACCATCACCCACTGTTTACTACCATCATGTCAATTCCAACCCACAGAAACCCTGTAGGACAATTTAGAATTGCTGTATAGGGTTTTCAAAGCTATAAATCCTCATAGAAGCATACTGTTTCATCTTTCTTCATAAAAAGCACCCAGTGCTTTTGAAATGCCAGCCTTTTGGTTACTCACTTAATTCCTTAATTTTAGTGCTCCTATATAATTGCTACAATTATTTTTTTTTAAATTTCAACTTATATGTGTTGATTTTATGTTTTGCAAAATATATCTTTACATTAACAAAATGCCAATGACATATATATTACTCTAACATAATGAAATATGTTATGTTCAAAGGATATGTGTTCCTATTATGAAAATTTGTTAAATGTGGCTCTATAGAAGTCTTCATTATTTTAGAAATTAAAAATATTTGTGTGAAATACTAAGCATCCTTAGTGTATTAGTTATTGTCTTTTAAAATATTTACAAATACTTTTAGAAACACACGCAGAACATAGAATATGGGACACTCATTTGGCTAGTAGAAATGTGATTTTTCATGGTGAAGACAATAATTTGCTAATTAAGGATAACATAATCCATTAGCATATCTCATAGTCAATTGGTACAGATAGCCAAGAAAGAATACTGTACTGCCCTGCATTATATATGGGCACTTGTGCACATGTCCTTACAATCCTCGAGGCATAAGTTCTCCCACCAGGCCAGATTTCTCAGTCTCACTTCTTTGATTCCAAAAGTTTTTTCCATTGTTTTTCTGGCAAATTTAACCACCTCTCTATAATTTAACCCTGTGGGAGACTAGGGATTTGATGGTAAAATCATTACCCATTAAACAGATCTGTAAGGAATAACTTTTGATTACGTAGAATGGACACAGGCATTAAAATACTGCCTAGAATAGTGGAAAATTTAAATTATTTCCTATACACTGATGTGAGCAATTGGAGATAAGAACCATCCTCTTTCTCCACTCCAACCTTCAATCACGAAAAATAAGCAAATGGTAATTTATCAATAATCTGCAGAGGCTATAGAAATAAAGACAATTTGAAATAACTTCTAGTCTTTATAGATTGGCAAGTTTCAAGGGTAGCATTAATCGTATTATATGATTAATTGCTATGTGAAAAACTCTCTTGTATGTGAATGCTAGTTTCTTAGCTGCCGACTTCCTTACTCCAAGAAAAGGGAAAATTCTGACATGAAAGCTTTAAATAAATTAAAATTTTCAATATTTCTTCTCCTCTCCTGACATTTTCTTATCACCATTACAGCATGAAGAAAGCAGCTAAAAAGATGTCACCTTCTGACTGTTGTACAGCTTAAGGAATTCCTAGTGAATGCTGAGGAAAAAGTCCAGTTTCAAAATACTGTTATTTTTAGCTTAGGATTCTATAGTAAATCAGGATCACCTCTAGACTATGGGAACATGAGGGCATTCTAGTGGCCTAGCGGGTAACAAGTTGTGCTGCCAATCCAAAGGCATATAAAAGCTGCGCCATGGGAGAAAGAAGAGCCGTTTTCTTCCATGTGATTATACTGTCTGTGAAAACCCACTTGAGAGTCAGCTATGAGTTGTGCCAGGAGCCGGGGGTGGGGGCACATGGAACAGGCTTTGATCTCTGTGCACTTTGCTTTCCTTTGTCCAATTTCTTTACCGTCCCTCTTCCAACCCCAAAACGGCTCTAAATCATTGTTTCTATTAACCTTAACTCTTCTCAGAGATGCGTCAGAGAGCTGGGCAATGACTAGGGATGCTAGAAGGAGAAATGATGCCTTTAGGCTGTGGTGCTGGAGAAGAGTATTGAATATACCATGGACTGCTAAGAGAATGAACAGGTTTGTCCTCGAGAGGGTTAAACCAGGCTGCTCCTTGGAGGCAAGGATTCAGAAGCTTCACCTGACATACTTTGGACATGTTGCAAGGAGGAATCAGTCCTTGGAGAGGGACGTCATGCTTGGAGGGACCACACAGGAGAGGAAGACCCTCATGAGATGGTTGGCTCAGTGACTGGGGTAATGGGGTAGGTGTATCAGAGATAATATGATTGGCACAGGATAGAGCAGGTTTTAGGACTGTTGTACATAGGATTGCTGAGTCACAGAAGACTCGACGGCACATAACTATAAGAACTTCTCAGAGAAGCTTCTTGGAAGTACTTTTAAATAGCCAGTGGTGAAAATTCATACTTTTAGTTTGTTCAGGCTCTCACTCTGTCTTACAAGCTACCTGAACCCACTACTATGAAATCGACTGCAAGTCAAAGAGGCCCTATAGGACAGGGTTCGACATGTCCAATGGTGTTTCCAAAGTTATAATCTTTGTAGAAGCATGCAATCATAGTTTTCTCCTGCAAGGTGGCTGTTGGCTTTAAGCAGCTGACCTTTTGGTTAACAGCGAAATATTTGCCATTATGTACTAGAGCTCCTTACAGGCTACATAAGTAGTCTAAATTGAATGTGGTTGAAATTAAATGGTTCCTCTGATCAAATGTCCTGGGGTACTTGGATCTCTTCCTCGGATAAGTCATCTCATTTGCCACAAAGCAGTATCTCAGGCCTGAAGTGCCCATCAATGAAGAGAGGGATGTGATAACCTTTAAAATGGCATTTGCGCTTTCTCAAGTACTCACCACACACCATACGAAACAAAATGAGTTCTTGTTCACTGCAATTCATTGAGTTTTGGGGTATTTTATGTTTAGCATATCCTAGCTTGAGGTACATTTTTTCCTTCCATTTCAGCATTTGGAAACCTGAGAATTGTTCTCATAAACTGAAGCACTACCCAGAATTACACTTTAGATCCAATATCTAGATTGCCTTTCCAGGGAACAAGTCCTCTTTACCAATTTCTACATTGAAAAGAGAAACTTATATTCTACACTGCTATTCGAGCATTCTGCATGCCTAAGCTACAACAAAACGGATTTTAACTTTCCCTACCGCCATAATATTCACAATTCACTTTGCCTGTTTTAGGCTGTATGACACGAAACAATCAGCTCTTAAAAGAAGTGGCCATCTTTTAGTTGAAACATAAGTAGGTAAATTTCTTGGGGTTTTTTTTCTTTAAAAAGAAAACTTCTTTCACCACAAAATATAGAATTAGGTCCCAAGAATAAAGAAAAAGTATCAAATTTAACTTCATTTTTAAAAAATTTCAAAAATAAATATTTATTTTATAGTAGTTTTTGATTTACAGAAAAGTTGTGAGGATGGTGTAGGGGGTTCCCATATGTGGTATCCAGGTTTTCCTATCATTAATATCTCCTATCAGATGACTCAGCGGCACATAACATTATCCTGTGCGTGTGTAAATATCAAACATTTCTATATGTGTCTGTGTCTATTTTAAGCTTGTATGAGTCCAGACTGATGTTACAACTCTTATCTAGAATTATATATTTGCCTGGCTTGTCTCTAAATTCCCATTTAAACAATAAGGCACCAATCTGCCAATTATTTGTTTAATTAATTCCAGTATATATCAGGCTTCTGAGGTTATATATTTTAATTGGAAAGTTCCCATCTTGGCTGGTACTCTTACACTGAGGGAGACAGATGCACTTTTTGTTAGCAGTACAGCATGCTATGTTGACTATGGCACTAGAGCTCCAAATATACACATATGATTTCAAAATTATTAATCTGTATGTCAAAAGGTGGATTGACAAGGTGACTGCTGCAATGGGATCTTGTGTGCTAGGAAGTATGAGGATGGCACAGAACAGGACTGGTTTCAGATCTTTTGTTCATTGGGTTGCTAGAAGTCGTACTCAACTAGATGGCACCTAACAACAACAACAACATGTCAATAGGAAAAACATTATCAATTTCTATTATCAACTACAGTACAATTTCTATTTGCTGTCTTTCACCTGTAGTCTTATAGTTTCCACTAATTTTGAGAATTACATAAATTAGCATATAATTTCCCTTAACACTCTTCAGTGATGTTATTTAATACATTTGTAATAATGTAGACATAGCAGTTATATATATTTTATCACAGTCCTTATCCATTATGGAATGCTCTGACTTTCTAAATGATTTTTTAAAATTTACATACATTAAGGGTTTTTAATTGTGCTGAATTTAGGCTATTGTATTGTGTAATGTATCCATAATTACACATCACACAGAATAGATACACCATTTATTTTACCCTTTTGATTTGCCCGCAATCCCTTATAAACAACTTTTTTTTTATCCCTCTCGTTTGCCCTTTCCAAAATGGAAATGCAATCCTACATTCAGTAGCCTTTTCAGAAATATTTCTTTCACTAAGCAATATACATTTAAAATGTATTCATCATTTTACATAGCTTGATAGTTAAATATTTGAAATACATTTTGTACTTAGGAGTCAGTGAAAAGTTATAAGAAATAATACATAGATATCCTATGTATCCTTAACTCCTTTTATCTCAAAAATTGTTGTTGCTTAGAGCACAATAGCCCTGAACTCTGTCCTTTCTTGAGCCAGTCTCACTGTCTCCAACATACCTATCTCTTTTACCCTCGTCACTGTTTCAATCCCTCTAATCTAAGGTATCCTTCTCCTGCATGATGTTTTTTCTTCAAGGACTAGTTTCTTCTAGCAATATGCCCAAAGTATGTGAGACAAAGTTTCAAAACCATTGCCTCTAGTGAGCAACTTGGTTTCACATTCTCCATGAGAGAACTGTTTGTTCTCTTGGCAGTCCATGGTATGCTCAATACTCTTCTCTAGCACCACAACTCAAAGACATCAATTTTTCTGTCATCCTTGTTCATTGTCGAGCTCTCTGATGCATAGTAAGTAACTGTAAAGACCATGGCTTGGAACGGGTGCACCTTAGTCTCTAGACTGACTTTTTTTAAAATTTTTTTTATCTTTTTAGTTTTTTATTATTAATTTTAATGAAAGTTTACAGAGACTTTGGATTTCCATTCATTCATTGTTGCACTTTTCTCACTGCCCCACCCCCCATGCAGTTCACTCTTCTCTTTGAAAAGTAAAAGAAAAATTCTTTCATTGTAGACGTTGGATAGATTCTTGACAGCAGATTTTCCTTTTGCAATTTGACTTTGAATTCCTGATTGCTGGTGCCAAGAGTGTTGATTGTGGGCCCGAGCAAGCTAATATTGTTGACAATCTCAATCTTTTCTCCATTTATCTTGATTCTACCAATTGGTCTAGTGATGAGAATCTTTGTTTTCTTGATATTGAGCTTAAATCTATATTGAAGATCACACTCTTTAACTTTCTTTAGTAGATGTTTCAGGCCTTCATCAGTTTCAGCAGGCAACGTAAAATCTTGAAAAACTACAGTGCAAGATTACTGACACTAATATAGTCAAAATACAGACTATTTTAGTCATTCTACTAAATAATTCTACTACTGTGAGAGAAATATAGAAACCTTGCCTCCCTTCACATCCCAATATTTCCCCCATTTATTATCCTGATTTTCCTCCTCAATGGATACCTTGAGGAATATATCAACATTAGGTGATTTTTTAACTCCCACTTCAATATAATTCAGAAAATTCAAGAGTAACAGACAGTCTGTTGCATTTACTCAACTTTATTTCTCTTTAAGTTTTTCTTTTTCTCTATTAAACTGCAAGTACTCTTATTTTATAACTCCCTTTATGTATTGAGGGCTTTTAATCATTACTCTATGGTAGGCTTGCTGGGTACAAATTGCCATAATATACCATCATTAGCAAGATTCTGCTGAAGATTATCCAAAAACGACTGGAATAGTACATCAACATAGAACTGTCAGAAGTCCAGGCTGGGTATAGAAGGGGTCGTG
Source organism: Elephantulus edwardii (assembly GCF_000299155.1). Lineage (NCBI taxonomy): Eukaryota > Metazoa > Chordata > Mammalia > Macroscelidea > Macroscelididae > Elephantulus > Elephantulus edwardii. The sequence goes on from NW_006399881.1 coordinate 1,529,791, forward strand.
GTACTAGGGATATTGTAGCTGATGTTAGATGGATCTTGGCTGAAAGCAAGGAGTACCAGAGGAATGTCTGTGTTTCATTGATTATGCAAAGGGGTTTGACTGTTTGGATCATAACAAACTGTGGCTGACTCTGAGAAAAACGAAATCCCAGAACACTTGATCATGCTACTGCAAAACCTATACTTGGACCAGTCATTAGGACAGAGCAAGGAAACAAACACTGCATGTTTCAAAATTGGGGAGGGTATGCATGCATCAAGGATGTGTCCTATCTCCATATCTTTTCAATCTGTACACAGATTATCCAGGAGGCTGGGCCCTATGAAGAGAAGTGTGGCATCAGCATTGGTGGAAGATTCATCAACAACCTGCATTATGCAAATGACACAACCCTGCTTGCTGAAACTGAGGAGGACCTGAAGCGCTTGTTGCAGAAGGTCAGGACTGCAGCCTTCAATATGGATTGAAGCTTAACATCAAGAAGACAAAGATTCTCACCAATTGGCAGCATCATGATAAATGGAGAAGAAATTGAGATTGTCAACAGCTTCAGTTTGCTTGGCTCTATAATCAAAACTTTTGGGACCAGCAGTCAGGAAATTAAAAGAAGAATTGCACTGGGAAAATCTGCTGTCAAAGACCTCTCTAAAGTACTGAAGAGTAACAATGACAGTCTGGAGACTAAGGTGCCCTTGATACAAGCTACACTCTTTGCAATTACTTGGTATGCATCAGAGAGCTGGACAAGGATTAGGGATGATAGAAGGAGAGTTGATGCTTTTGAGCTGTGGTGCTGGAGAAAAAAAAGTTTGACTATACCATGGACTGCTGGGAGAACAATTGGTCCTAGAGAGGATGAAACAAGGATGCTCCTTGGTGGCAAGGATTCTGAAGCTTTGTCTGACATACTTTGGACATGGTGCAAGGCAGGATTAATACTTGGAGAGGGACATCATGCTTGGAAGGGTGGAGGGACAGCGCAGGAGAGGAAGATCCTTGCTGAGATGGATTGATTCAGTCACTGGGGTAATGGGTATAGGTTTGTTCGAGACAATAAGATTGGCAGGGGATAAAGTCAGGTTTAGTGCTGTTGTACATAGGGTCACTATGAGTCGCAGGTGACTTGATGGCACAATAACAATAACAACAAACCATTGTCTGAGAATGTCTTGATTTATCCTTCATTTGCAGTAATGATTTCATGTGATAGAAAAATCTATATTTTCCAATTCTTTTATTTGAATATCTGAAAAATACTGCTCTACCTTGTGCTGGAAATCTTTATTCTAATTGCTAGTCTCCCATTGTTAGGATATCTATTTTGTTGTTGTTGTTATTCTCATCATATTTTTTAAAATTTTTCTTTAATTTTAAAGAATTTTCTTATTATTTATGTTCACATGGATCTTTATAGATTTTTCCTGTGTGTAATTCACTATTTTTATAATACAGGTTTCAGTCTTTTGTCTAATTTGTTTCCAGTCCATAATTACTCGAATAATTTTCATTCCCATCATCTTTCCTCTAGTACTTCAATGAAATATGTTAGAACTCTTCCAGGTTCCTGAGGATTTATTTTTCTCTTTTAGTCTACTTAAACTATTTTTCATATTGTTTTATTTTAAATATCATTTTTCTATTTCTTTCCTCTAACATTTTTTTCCTTTTCGCTACCTTGTCCATCCTATCAGGTGGGTTTTTTTTTTCATTTTTATTACAATTTCCATTTGATACTTCTTTCTGTCTCCTATTTCTTCACTGAGATTTTCTTTTTTTCCACCTCCTCATTTGGTTCAAGTGCATACTTGCTCAGTGAAGAGGGATTTTTATGATGACTTTAAAATCCTTGTGAAATAACTCCAAAACCTGTGTCATATCAACCTTGGCATCTATTTGTTGTCTTCTCATTCAAATTGATATTTTGCTGTTTCTTGTTATAAGGAATGATTTTCTATTGAAACCAAACATCTTCAATATAATTTTTATGTTTTAGGATTGGCTTTATATGTATGACAACAGCCCAGAATAAGAGATATATCCTTACAGAGGACTGTGGGGATGAGGCAGGGTAGGTAACAATGAATGAATATTTTAAAAAAATTAACTAGGGAAGAGGAAAGGGAGGAGGAGGGGGTAAAATGTGCAACAATGAATCAATGAAAATCTAAGTTGTCTGTAAATGTTCCTTAAAATAAAAATTATAATAAAATTTTATTTAAAAAAAGAGAGACTCTATACTTCAATGAAATGTTTTACTCTACCAGTCCTTCTTTGGTGGCTTAATGGCAAGAAGCTGTACTGAATTCCCAAAGGCATGCAGTTCAAATCCACCAGCTGCTCCATGGGCGAAGGATGGGCAGTCTCCTCCTGTGAGATTAACTGCCTCTGAAAACCCACTTGAGGGTCAGCGATGGCTCGGTTCCAACTCAGCCGGCACACAACAACAAGAAGTGATAAAATGTAATCATAGTAGTGAGAAAATACTGAAAGATCCTATGGGTAAAATCTTGAATGATCCAGGAAATATGGCACTCAGGAACGATGATTTAGAAAATTACTACATAACTTGGGAGACTCTAACTCAGTCTCATAAAGACAAATATGACATAAGCCCATTACTGTAAAAATAGAAGGATAAGTAATAAAACATGTATGGGGGCCCAAGAGGGGAGGGAGGAGGATGGGTAGGGACAAAACCACAGGGTTGCACAGTTTGTTGGGTGGAGGAAGGAGAAGAAGTAAATGGAAGGGCCCGGTGGAGACTTGAAAAGGCAAGGTCCAAAGGTGATTAATTTTCTAAAACATAATGCACGTGAGTGATTGTATGAAGCACCAGATGTGAATGTGGAATAGTGTGAAATACAATGTAGACGAACTTTGTAAGCAAACCAATTAAAAATATTTTTAAAAAGGAGACGGAGGAAATACAGTGTCAGTGTATCAAAAAGAACTGATATGAACAGGCACTTCACCGAAGACGACATTCAGATGGCTAACAAACACATGAAGAAATGCTCAAAATCCCTAGCCCTAAGAGAGATGCAAATTAAAACAACTATGAGATATCATTTCACCCCAGTCAAAATAGCAAAATTTAACAGAACAGCAAGCAACAAATGCTGGCGAGATTGTGGAGAAACTGGAACCCTGATTCACTGTTGGTGGGAGTGTAAAATGGTGCAACCCCTGTGGAAAGCAGTATGGCGCTTTCTCAAAAAGTTGCAAATAGAGATACCATTTGACCCAGCAATTCCACTACTGGGAATATACCCTGAAGAGACCATAGCTGACATCCAAGCAGATATATGCACACCCATGTTTATTGCAGCTTTGTTCACAATAGCAAGGAGTTGGAAACAACCTAAGTGCCCATCAACAAACGAATGGCTAGAGAAGCTGTGGTATATTCGCACAATGGAATACTATGCTGCATTAAAAAACAAGGAACTCATGCAATATTATTCAAAATGGTTGACTCTGGAGAACATTATGCTGAGTGAAATATCCCAGTCACAAAAGGACAAATATTACATGATGCCACTGTTGTAGAATGGGACTGTCCTTGGGGTTGGGGAGAGAATGAGTAAGATGGGTTCAATAATGTATACTGCACTGAAACAGAGGAGGGAGAGAACCGTCTAAAAGAGAGATGTAACTGGGTATTTCTGTCATCACAGGAGACTAGAGCGAGGGCTGCATGGTGGAGGGGACCTGGGGGAGGGTTTGTAAAACAATGAAAGAATCTTTTCTTTTACTTTTCCATAATTTTTGGACTCATGTACTTATAACTTGTTAGTCAAATTTGTGTCTTCTAGGTTGCAACACCCCCATGATACATCTTGAAGGATATGTACATGTATAGCCAAGCACAATCAATAAGAGTGCATCTGAATTCCAAAATCAATCTCCATAATAGTCTATGTGTTTCCTACTGCCAAAGGGGCCCTTTAGAGTAGTGAGAGAAGATCTTCACCCTGAAACCCACAGCGTCCCTTTTCAGCAGGAAGTAGCTAAAGAGAATACGCCGTCCCCTTTTCCTTATGAATCAGGGTGAAGTCTCTCTCAGGGAGGAGTGATTGGGAATGGCAAAGGATACACTGACAAAGAAGATTAATCAGAACTGGCTTTGACAAGCACTGTGGCATTTGGACAACAACAAACTGGGAGGAGGGTAGAGAGAATAGTGCAACAATGAATGAGTGGAAGCCCAAAATCTCTGTAAATGTTTATGAAAATTAATAAAATATAATTATAGAAAAAAAAAAAAAAAAAGAACTGGCCACTGGCTGACACGGAAATATTTCAGAAAATAGTATATGATCAAGAGCCAAGAGTAAGGAGGGAACAACAACAAGAAGTGCAAAAATTGCAAGTGCCACAAGCAGGGAGTGAAATTCTAGGTTCTTCAATTTTCCTCATTTGAGTTTTTTTATAGGAGGGATGCTTAATATTACTTGGAAGGAATGAGAAGTCCAAATCCCTTCTAGGCCTCTCCTGACATGGCACTGACTGGCAAATAAAGAGGATTTTACTATTATCCTCACATGGCTTTCACTTTCATCAGAGGGAATTAGAAGTATTATAACTGCTAGATGGTGGTGAACAAGAGGAGGCCTCCTACTCAGCCTCTTCTGACATCAATACAGAGAGGAGAATCTGCAGCCTGGTAACAATAAAAGTCCAAGCTCCTCACTGACCTTTGCTGGTGTGAGTGTGGCCAAGTTGGTTTGGTTTGTGTTATTAGGTTTGTTGTTGTTGTTGTTATTATTATTATTATTATTATTTTCCTCTGGGGAGAGTGATTATTGTTTAATATTGCTCAGTTACTTCTGCTTTGGTTCTTTAACCAAAACATTGAACATTGGGCCTCTATGTGTCTCTGAACTTCAGTTCTGTGTTGCCAGCCTCTTTAGCTCCAAGTGTGAGATCTGTGTAGCAAACAAACAAAAATAACAGAGAAGTCAAATTATGGGTTTTTTTTTTGTTTGGGCTCGAATGTTCTGGTAAAGTCTATCTTACTCTCTAACCTTCAGATTTTAATTATGCTTGTTTTACACATTAATTACATAGTTTTTAATCTACAGTTGGCTGGAGTAAAAGGGAGAAGTACGTCTACTCCCTCCTGTATAAAGTTCCTAAAGGTTTGTTTTTTAATTATTTGAAACTGTGGGGATTAATTCCGTATTAGACCATAATTTTTCATATCAGTGTTCAGTTATAAAAATGAAACCATTTTAAATAAATTTCCATTACAATAACATGGAAGCCAATAATCCTCTTTCAATATGCATACATTAGCTTATTAAATTCACCATTATTATAATGAGTCAGGAGTGGTAGAATATGAACAGTGTGTTTATGAAATGCACTCAAGTAGATAGAAATGAATAACTCAAGTAGATAGAAATGAATAATGTTTAGCATAATACTGCAGGGTTAGAAATGGAAGAGACTCCTGTTATACCTTTGTAGAAAGACTTTCAAGACCTAGAACATATGAGACTTTGGTGAAGGTGCTTACAGACAAGCAAACATATTGTTTCATTTGTTATTGTTACATGGGTTAGAATCAAAACCAACTCAGAGCTGATCCTCTAGTCAGATTTCAGAGGCTGTAAATCATACAAGAGGATATTGCTCATCCTTCCCCCATAGAGTAAGTGGTGAATTAAAAACATGTGCCTTTGGGTTGGCAGATAACTCCTTACCTATCAGGCTACCACAGTTCTTATAGCTTCAGACGGTAATATGCATTGTGCCTGAAAGCTGATATAGTTGGTGGTATAAAAGTTACAGAGTAGTCAACTAATTTGTCTAAATTCACATAGGCAAAATTACAACCCTGGTCTGCCTAACCTGAAAGCTGCTTCACATTCCCTATATCTATCTCTGGAGATTGCATATCTCCAGGCAGTAACAAAGGGTTCAATGAAAAAGTTCCTGTTGGAATTGTGCAACATGGTGGTCTTATACTCAGCAATACAAGAAAACTAAGTATTAGAAAATAATTTCACCTACAAAGCTTTATCAAGCTCACTTTCCTCAAGTCAGTTCTGACTGAAAGCAAATAGGATGAAACTGCTTTTGTTCATAGAGAAGCCACTACTGAATTAGAATATGCAGACATGTGTGGCCTTTTGATTAGTAGTGCAACATGTTGTGAACTACACTCCCAGAATTCATTTAAAAAATTTATATCAGTAACTTAATACTGATTTTACAGTTGCATTTATACCTTGAATGTATATAAAACTATTTCAACATAGTAGTTATCATGAGGCCAACAAAAATGCTTTAAGAAAATGGAATATATCTTCTTGTTCCTGGGAAATATCGCGATATTTTTCCTCTAAATCTTTGCCCAACTACTACATAAACAGAATTTTGTCCTTTATCAGTTTTCAGTGCTTCATAAAAGGAAATGGGGGGAGGTGTGTGTGTGGCAAAATTACATCTGCTTCTTTTGCTTGCTCCTGGAGTGTAAATTGAAAGCTGTGGCCAATTATAAACCATTTGAAAGTCTCCTTTTAAAAATCCTTGTATTAGCTTAAAAGGAGGATTGGAAGGGTAATTGCTTTAATAGGAGGCTTCAAGGGAACTATAAACTGAAGGCTAGTTAATAAGTAATTTCCTACAAATTACCTAAAGTTAGAATTGACCTGAAATGGAAAACGAGTGGCTAAGTAGGCAAGGGTGTGGGCAGAGTCAAAGATCATTCCACATTTTAAAATCTGTGTGACTGAAAGGTGTTTGTACTATTAAGATAGAAGAAAATATAGAAAAGAAGCTGAAGGTGTAGAGATGGGGTAGAGTACCCAGGTAGAGCTATTTAGCTCCATGGGCCTTTGTGAAATTAAGGCTAAAGTTTGAGGAGAAAGGAGAGCACTGAAAATACAGAAATCACACTTTGAATAAAGGTCTCTTGATTGGCTATTAGGTGCCAAGTGCTGTGGGAGGAATTTTGTCCAAATCTTAGATTTGAAGTTTTTGACTTCAAGATTGTAGGGAACAAATGTAAGGCAAGAAGGCCCAAACTTTCTTTCATCACTATTATCCTTAGAATGTTGGGGTAGGAAAAGATTTGGAAAAGGAAAAGATAAAGAAATAAAGAAGAACCATGAAGATACAATGCCATGGAAGCCAGAGAAGAAGAGAATTTCAAGGGAAGAATGATAACAAGAGAAGGCTTAGGAGTTTGAGAGAATGGGGGGAAATAACACTACATCCTGGTATAGGTGATAATTTATATATGAGGGCACTCTAAAATCCAGATACTTGGAATGATTGAAAATGTCTGACTTACATCTGCTTCAAAGCTCCATTCCCCCCCCTTATTTTTCTTTTGTACATTTTATTGTGGTTTGAGTTGAAGTGTACAGTACAAAGTAGTTTCTCACTCAACATTTTATACACATTTTATTTTGTGAACCACGAACCAGAAAGCCGCGGCACGTGAGCCACCGTGCTCTACCGGTGAGCTACATCTCCAGACCCCACATTTTATTTTGTATAACAGCACTTTCTCTACAATCTTATTGTTACTTCTTTGCAATTCCTTGCTTATATTCATGATGGGCCAAGCTGGAAGACAGAAAAGAAGTTCAAAAGGAGATTTCACACCACCAAAGTACAGAGTAGGGTGGAGAATAGAGAGTAGATCTGGAGAAGTAAAGGAGTTAAGCACACAGTTGTTCCAATATTGATGAACTTCTGGCACCAAAAAAATCTAACCAAATCCATAGTCATTGAGTTGAGTTGACTCCAAGAGACCCTCCATTTGGTTTCCAAAGCTATAATCTTTCTCCTGTGAATATGAACTGCTGATCTTTTGGTTAGCTGTGAGGTAGATAACGTTACTTCACTTCAAAGTATCAATAACTAAGACAACAAAAGTTTATTTTTTGCTTTCATCATATCACTTTGTGGCTCTACCATTTTCTAGGACCTCAGAGATCCCGGCTTGTGTCTGGCAGGCAGTGACAGAGTGCACAAGTGTGGAGACTTGGTGAATAACTAAAGACCTGATCTGGAAGTGACCCACATCATTGGATCTTACATTTAAATGACTAGAACTCTGTTAATTGTGCCACCTACCTACAGTATTATATAATGTGTGGTAGAGCAATGTGCCCTGAAGGAAGAAGATAAACACAAATACTCTTATACAAGAGTCTCCCTAGCTCTAAGAGAGATGCAAATCAAAACTACTATGAGATTTGATCTGACCCCAGTAAGAAGAGCAAAATTTAACAGAACAGCAAGCAACAAATGCTGGCGAGGTTGTAGACAACCTGGAACCTTTATTCACTGTTGGTGGAAGTGTAAAATGGTGCAACCACTGTGGAAGGCTGTATGACTCTTTCTCCAAAAGTTTCAAATAGAGATACCATTTGACCCAGCAATTCCACTATTGGGAATATACCCCAAAGAGACCATAACTGCCACCCAAGTAGATATATGCACACCTGTGTTTATTGCGTCTGTGTTCACAATAGCATGGAGTTGGAAACAACCTAAGTGTCCATTAACAAACGAATGGATAGAGAAGCTGTGGTATATTTACACAATGGAATACTACGCTGCATTGAAAATCAAGGAACTCATGCAATATTATTCAAAATGGGTGACCTTCAAGGACATCATGCTGAGTGAAATGTCTCAGTCACACACTGCACAGTGTCACTGTTGTAAAACAGGACTGATATTGGCATTGAGGGGAAACTAAGATGGGATAAATAATGTATACTGCATTGAATCAGATGAGGGAGAAAACTGTCTAAAAGGGATATGTGATTAGGTATTTATTGTCATGACAGGGTTTCTGAAGGCAAGGTATTACAGAAGTGGATGTCACTCCTGCTTCCAAGCTTGTTTTAATTGGGGAGATCCACCCCACTCTCTGTCCGCTTTGGGTAGCCAACCATTAACGCATTCGACACATCAATGTCACAGTGTTCAGCTTCACAGCAAGCACAAGTTACCACTGTACGGGAAGTGGACACACCAGGGCTATACAACCTGGAGGAATGTCTGAACAAAAACAAGGAAAGACAGGCCCAAGGGCCGCTGATTAAAAGTCACCCACCCTTGGCGTGGTAGCATCGCTTTCTGTCCACTGGGCCAACTGATCTCTCTTGACATTGATGTTATTGTTGTTAAGTGCCATTGAACTTGCAGGTGACTCATACTCCATGAAATCTAAAGTGAAAAATAGTAAAAAATTTAAAAATTTCATTTGCTTTGTTTTTAACTAAAAATAATCCAAAACCATCATGATTGCGGTCATACACTCTTTTCCCTATTTTGCTGTATGAGAATCTCACTTCTTCAAAATGTTGTAAAATTTTATGATCTCCTATTGCAATGTCTTCCACAGTTTGAACTGTACCCTACTTAATGAGAAAATGCTTAGCTTTCACTTTTAACGGAGTGGCCTAGTGGCAAGAAGCTGTGCTGCAGTCACAAAAGCCAACAGTTGGAATCCACCAGCTGCTCCATGGAAGAAGAATGAACAGTCTCCTCCTGTGCAACTAACTGCCTCTGAAAACCTGCCAGAGGGTCAACTCTGACTCAATGGTACACAACAACAAACAACAAATAATATTCAACTCTATGAAGACATTATGAACAACAATGATAAGTAACTATTGAATATTAAGTACTTCATATATATGACATCATTTTTTCCTCACCAAACATGAAGGGTCCTTTTTCGGTTGCCATTTTACAGATTTAAGAAATGGATTAACTTTCTTAACAACAGAAAAATAATACAGGAATTTAATCTCAAATCTACCTAACCCTACATTATCATGTTTTTTAAAATTCAGAATAAAGAGTTACAGTTAGTGTAAGGAGATGATAGATGTCCACAGACTAAAGCAGTGGTTCCTAAGTTTTGTTGCATATTGGAATCACCCAGGGACTTTAAAAGTGTGTGATGCCCATGCCACATAAATCAGCATGCCTGGTATAAGATCAAGACATCAGTATTTTTTTTTTAAAAAAAAAGGTTTCACAGATTCTTTCAATGTAGAGCAAAATTTGGGAATTTCAGGGCTAATGAGTAAAACAGGCAAAGAGGAAGCAGATAGTAGTATAGATTTTGCCTTCAAACAATGTAAAATAGAACAAATGATTAATAGAATAAAAGTAGCCAAGTTAGGAGATATCAAGAATGAAGTGGTTTCTATTTTAACACACTAAAATAAAATAAAAAAAATCATTTGAGAAGAGGGCATTGACTATTCAAAAGAGGAGAAGTTTCCAGAGCAACAAGTAGTAGTAGGGCTGACAATTCAAGTGAAGTGGTAAGTCTGGGCCAGGAGGAACAAAATGTCTTATTCTAAATGAAAGAGTGAACTTACAGAAATGTGATTTTTTTTTTTTAAGTAGGGATGTTACTTGTCTTCCTGTTCCAGAATCTACAGTGTCTCTCCATTAGCATAATCTCCAGGGACTGAACCCACTTTCATCAGCCCTAGTCTAATGCTGCCATATTTCAGAGATGCAGTTAATAGCAGAATTGTTCCAATCATCACACTCCAATGAGGAAAATTAAAGCCGACAATGCCCATGACTTATTTGAATTTTCTATGATTCATATCACCAAAATATGTTGTAGTTACTATCAGAGGCTTTTCATTTTTAAGCTATCCAGGGCCTTGGAGCTTACAAAGGGGAGATTTGTCAGATGTGTCAAAGCCAAGTAGTTTTCGACATAGATCTTTTTATTTTATCTAAGACTTCTTCTGTAAATGTGAGAGATCAAACAGGGTTATCCCTGGAAAAACACGAAGAAAAATAATAAGTTAAATGAAACGCAACGAAATTCATTTTCTTTTCCTGCTACCATCCTAGATCTTCATCAAATATTCAGCTGCCCCACACCCGAAATCACTTGAATCATCTTGTTAACCTTGCTATGAAATATTTGTATTTTCATCTATTTAGTATGTCCACTTGCTGTACAGAGGTAACTCGTGGCTGTGACACTGAACACTATGACACTGATGTGTCAAATGCGAGAATGGTTACCCATGGTAAGCAGATTTTTGGTGTAGTTTGGCATGTGGGCGTGCCGGAATGGTAAAATACAGAAGGGCTCTCAGGCCTGTTTTTCATTGTTTTTGTTCAAACATTCTTTGTTCAAAATTCTTCTTGGTTGTATAGCTCCGTGTCCACTAGGGGCAACTTGTGGTTGCTGTGAAGCCAAACACTGTGACATTGATGAATCAAAAGCGAGAATGGTCACCCAGGGTGGACAGTGTTTGTTGGAGCTCCCCAATTAAAACAAGCTTGGAAGCAGGAGTGGCATCCACCTCCATAATAGCTTGCCTCCAGGGTCACTATGAGTCACTGAAGGGAAGGCACTTAACAACAACAACAGATGGACTGTCCAGGATTGTGTAGTACTGTATGCTAACATACAGACATGGTGAATTGAAGGTCAAAGTCACTACTAGGTCTAAGGAAACGTGTGAGACAGCTTGAAGCAGGAGGGAAAAACCCACAAAACAAAAGGTTCTAATATCAGCCTTTTCAATATTTATAGCTGTGTGACTTAGGGAAATACCCTGAGTAATTGCTATGGACTTCAGTTTCCTTATTAATGCTAACAGGTATGGGAGTCTACCATCTATCTTCCAATGGTTAAAAAAAAAAATTCTGAGCATCTAGAAAAAGGAAACAGTTCTTTACTACTAAAAAACCAAACAAGGTAAAACAGCTTTAAGTTGCAGCATAAAGAATTAGTGTTTGATACATGATAGAACTTCTTAAGTACTGCAGCTATTAAAAACACAGAGAGAAATATTGAAATATCCTTGGATATGTTTCCACAGGAAAGTTCTTTTGTGTGAAATAGTTATAGATAAAGGTAAAAGAAAGAGTTCTATTTCGTGGTCCTTCCTGATCTGGAAGATTCTACTTAAAATAAGTTAAATAACATTCACCAACATTCACTTCACTGTGGAGTCGGAAAATTGCACTTGGAAACATTTGCTTCACAGCATTATGGGTGAGCAGCTCTCACTCAGGTCCAAAAGCAACCTGGCCACTAGAAAACTCTGGATTTGTCTCCAGAGCATTAGCATTTTTATTGCTTTATGATCCATCCACATCTATATAAAAGTGATTTATTCTCCTGGTACTTGCAATATAATACCAAAGAATTAGCATTGGAACAGCCTCAGGGGTCAATTAACCCAAACCTGGAATTCTAAGCAGTAGAGATTAAGTTTTGGAATGTCTCCCAGTAATTAAATCTAACAATGAAGGTGATTCCACCATTTTCTTAAGTACTTTTTCCTCCCCACTCTCCAACTCTTTTAACCATCACTGAGTCTAATTTCCTCATGTATATAAAAATCACTTAGGGACAGTTATGAGTATGTATATACAGAGAAGTGTTATTGGGAATTAATTGTCTTTGTCCTTGTCTAAGACCCATAGAAGAAAGTAGGACTACTCACACAGCTTTTTGGCTGTAATTATAAAGCTCAGGGAAGAACATTTTAACCTGCTTGGTTGTTGTTGCCTGCAACTCATAGCGACCCTATGTACATTAGCTCTGAACCCTGCCCTAGCCTGAGTTGAAGGAACTGAAGAACAAGTTAATCCTCGAGTTACAATACTTAAGGATGCTGATGGCAGAATGTTGAATGATCCAAAAGCATCAAAAGAAGATGGGAGGAGTACACAGAGTCACAATACCAAAAAGAATTAGGTGACACAGAAGATGTGTGGTAGGTAAAACATCTTAACCTGAAAAAGTGACTTAAAGTCTAGTTTTACCTTATATATGCATGTGTGTATGCTAATGTTCCAACAACAAGGGAACTATGTTTTTAAAAAGTTCAGTCAACCTGGCGAGCTCTGGTGGCCTAGTGGCAAGAAGCTGCAACTATAGTCTCAGAGGTGCATGGTTCAAATCTACCAGATGCTCTGCTGGAGAAGGAGGAACAATCTCCTCCTGTACCAGTCAGATCTGATTTGACAGTACACACAAAAAATAATGAAATAAAATAAATTTTTTTAAAAAAACTAAAAGTTCAGTCAACCTGAGAAGGAAAAAAAGAAACCAAAGAAAAGAGACCAGACCTGGAAAAGTAAGTGAAAATGACTGGGCTAGGAGACATATTTCCTAATGTTCATGCTTTTTAACCAATTGTTTACTATTTGGAGATGCACTGCACTGGGAAAACCTGCAGCTAGGGACCTCTCCAAATTATTGAAGAGTAATGATGTCATTTTGAGGACTAAGGTGAATCTGATTCAGGCCATGGTCTTTCCAATTACTTGCTACGCATCTGAGAGCATCTGAGTAACAAGGATGGCAGAAAAAGAATTGATGCTTTTAAGCTATGGTGTTGGAGAAGAACACTGAAAATCCCATGGACAGCCAAGAAAACGAACAGCTATGTTTTGGAGAAGGTGCAGCTGGAGTGTTCTTTAGAGGCAAGAATGATGAGGTTTCACCTCACATACTTTGGGCATTTTGCTAGGAGGTACTATTCCTTGGAGAAGGACATGATGCTGGGAAGAGTGGAGGGTCAGTGAAGGAGTCAAAGACCCTTAACCAAGTGGATTGACATGGTGGATGCTGTAATGGGCTTTTGAGTGTCAGGAAGTGTGAGGATGGCACAAGATAGGACTGGGTTCAGATCTTTGGCTCACAGGGTCACTATGACTCATACTCGACCCCACGGCACCTAACAACAATAACAACAACAACAACAATAATGAGTGCTTTATGGTGAACCAAACTGTGTCAGAGTAGAACTATGCTCCATCAAGTTTTTTGTTTTTTTTTTCAAGGCAAATAACTTATCTATTATAAAACACTTTAAGAATTCTGTTATTAAGAAGCATGATTTTTAAAATTTTCATTTCATTTCAACAAAACTGATACGTGACTGGAAACCACTGTAAAAGAACAGCCCCTCCCTGCTCCTCCATTGTCACAGTTCTAATATGTTCATCTTACAAAGCATGATCACTATGGAATTCTAATTCAATTAGAAAAAAGGTACAATGTCTGGTATCTCAAATCTTACAATAAAATAAAAAAATACATTTCCTGAAGTGGTATAAAACATATATCAAATCAACCCACATGTGTATTTTTAAAATGACATAAAAAATGGACTCATTTATGACTTAACATAAAATTTATACATGAACAGAAATGAAATAAAAATTGAAATATCAGAAGATATTTTATATTTGGAAACATTAGAAGGTCTTTTTTTTCAACAATTTAAAGGGAGTAAGCACTTTCTATAAGTGCTTCTTTATTATAAATGCTAAAATAAATAATTTAATCAATAACTTTGGCTTATACTTTAGAGATTCTTTTTAAAAATTCAACAAAATTATTTGTGGAAACATTTTACTTTCTCTAGTCACGCATACAAAAGTCAGGAAGAACAGCAACAAATTTACTTTCATAAAAAGAGACTGTGTTCTGCCATCTTTAAGCTAAAATTAAAGCCAGATATCACTGAATGACTCAAAAATGATGCAGCTTCAATGTTTTAATATTGCTAGTACATTTATATTCTCTTGTTTTTAAATAAAAAAGAAAAATGTGCTTTAAAAATAGGGTAAAAAAAAACCTTCCAGAATAGGGTCCATAATGGAAATGATCTTAACATATATTGAGAGGTAAGTAATCAGAGCTTTCTATATGCACGCATCCAATTGCTAGCCATTGATCATACTGTTCTTCAAGGGGTCAGACAAGCTTTACTTCAGCATAGAGACTCTGTTGGGACCAAAGTGTTATAATCTTGAAATGAAAGCTCAGAGATAGGTAAACATTACCTCTGAGAAGCAGGGGAAAACAATGCAAAGTTATCTGAAATGATCAGGCTGAGTCCTTCGCACTGCAGTATTTCAGCTGAAAATGGTGGGTGACTGAGCTTCTTAGTGTGGCCCACCCTCTGCAATTGAGTATAATTGCCCCCCACCTCATGAAAGTGTCCACATTAGAAGAGAGAGTGAGAGTCAGAATAGGGAAAGTTGTGACATGTCCTTAAATGCTATCAATTCCAGGAATAGTACTTTGAATATTCCTTTTTCAAATTCTTCTTCCTCAGGAGATATTCAAGGTCGAAACACAAGCCCCAACGTGTCTGTACAGAAATCCAATTCCATGAGGATTACTGACAGTCATAGGACAAAGGGACACATGAACCCCCCAGTTACAACCAACATGCATGGTGTTGCAAGGCCAGCTTTGCCACATCCATCTGTCTCTCATGGAAATGCTGATCAAGGGCATCCTGTACGTCAAGCCAATTCTTCAGTTCCCCAGCGATCTAGGCACCCCTTGCAAGACAGCAGTGGATCCAAAATTCGTCAACCTGAAAGGAATCGTTCTGGAAACCAAAGACATAGCAATGTCTTTGATCCAAGTCTTTCCCATCTTCCTCTGTCAACCAGTGGCAGTATGATTCTTGGACGTCAACAGCCCACTGCTGAGAAGAGAGGAAGTATTGTTCGCTTTATGCCAGATAGCCCACAAGTACCTAGTGACAACTCAGCTCCTGACCAGCATACCCTGTCGCAAAATTTTGGTTTCCATCAAGTTTTTAATAGATGATTTATTTTTCAAGGAGGCTACCAGGCCTGTTTTCCAAAGCACATTCGGATGCATTTGAACTTCCCACCACTCTATTAGCAGCAGCAAAGTGCTTTAACAATTTGTACAACTCAGGAACTCCAATAACACATCCCTACTGAATTTAATCATGTTAGTTTCAATCATGTTCCTATCATCTAGCATCTTAAAATTTGTGCCATCTTAAGTTAATAAGTGTTCCTTTTATACTTTCCTTTCAATGACTGGTCAAAATTTTAAATAGGATTATCAAGGACAAAGTCTTTCTCCAAAATATCTCCTGCTAGTCTGACACGGATCCATTAATCAACCTTTTATGATATAGTTATCCAGCTTCCTACAGATACTCATAACAAAGCTATTATCCAGATCACTTTTTTTTTCTCACAAAGATATCTTGAGGCAAGCTGTCAAGTATCTTGTTTATATCCAGGTACATTGTGCATCCCTTGATCAAACACTTTTAGTAACTATTAATTCTTTCAAAGAGAACTAGGATCTCTGTAAATCTAAATGGGTAGAAAGAACATTGAACAGGCTTTTCTCTCTTTCTCCCTCTTTTTCTCTTGTTCTCTCTCTCTCTTTCTTATCCTCCTTCCCTCCCCCACCCTTTCTCCCAGTCTGCCTCTTTCTCTCTCTTGTGAATACAAAGAAACAGAGATGTCAAACTTTATGGGCCAAAGGAAGCACTGATATAAGCCAATTCATGAACTACACAAAATATCATTTTGTCCTTCAGAAAAGCAAACAAACATACAAACAAAAGGTGATAATTTGTGCTTTTTTGTGTTGGTTTTTTTTTTCAGAGTTCACGACTTAAGTTATTCTAATTGTTTGTATGTTACTTTCACAATAAATACATGTGTGTAGAGTTTTGCTAATTCTGCTATTTGTCTTAAGAGCCCTTAGCAAGAACAGTCTGCATTTGGCTTATATTATATTCTCTCTTGTGGAGGAAATATGTCTGGAAGTCCATAAGTCACTGTACTCTGTATTGACGCTTTAGGAAAATTTGTTTTCTTATAAATATTTCCACAAGTCTCCTTGCCTCCACTTTTATTCCATTGACATATACTTGTGAATGAAAGCTGGAAAGGGAGTGCAGGAATCAGGTCTTCTGAATAATGTGAAAAATTGGTTGAAAAGAACTACATCCTTAATAGAACGCTACAGTTTAACAAATAAATTATGAAAAATAGCAAACATATGCTGAAATAATAGCAAAATTTACAAAGAGTCATCTACATTGTAATGGTAAAAGTATCCCCATTAAAAAGGTTGAAGGACTTTTGACCCTTGGGATTATAAATGCATACCTCTGAAATGAATTCTGTCAGCAGGCTTACAAGAATAATTCATAAAGTACATCAGTTTTAAGAACATAAAACCTAAATCCAAATAAATTACCATCAACTAAATTTCAATTCCTGGAGTCTCTATATGTTGCTGTTGTTGTTGTTATGTGCCATCGAGTCGTTTGTGACTCATAGTGACCCTATGTACAACAGCCCTAAACCCTGCTCTATCCTGTGCCAATCGCACTGCCTCCAACACACCCATCCAGATTACCCCAGTCACTGAATCAATCCACCTCATAGAGGGCCTTCCCCTCCTGCGCTGTCCCTCCACCCTCCCAAGCATGATGTCCCTCTCCAAGGACCTGTCCCTCCTTACATCATGTCCAAAGTATGTCAGGCGAAGCCCCAGAATCCTTGACTCCAAGAAGTAGCCTGGTTTAACCCTCTCCAGGATGAATGTGTTTGTTTTCTTGGCAGTCCACGGTACATTCAATACCACACCACAGCTCAAAGGCATCCACTCTCCTTCTATTCTCCCTAGTCATTGTCCAACTCTCTGATGCATAATAAGTGATTGCAAAGACTGTGGTCTGTATCAGGTGTTACAGAGTAGAAATACACCATAGGGTCTCTTAATGTGTATTATCTTTAAAGAAGCAGATTGCCAGGCCTTTTTCCTTTGACACAGATAAGTTTTAATCTGCAAGTGTGCTGTAAGCAGTTGAGTGGCAATTGTTTTAATTGTTGCTGTTGTTGTTATTGTTCTTGCTAGGTGCTGCATAGTCAAGTATGACTCATAGCCACCCTATGAACAGCCACCCTGAACCCTGCCCTATGCTGTGCCATTGTTGTCATCTCTAAAACACTCAAGCCCACTGCTGAAGTCACTATATCAATCCATCTCCTTGGAGATCTTCCTTTCCTTCGTTGACTCCCACATCTTTACAAGCAAGATGTCCCTCTCCAATGAATAGTCTTACTTAGCTACATGTCTGAAGTATGAAAGATGAAGCTTCGTCATCTTTGCCTTCAAGAAGTACTCTGCCTGTACCTTCTCCAAGACATGTCTGTTTGTTCTTTCGGCAGTCCATGGGACATTCAGTACTTTTCTCCAACAGCAAAGGCAACACTCAAAGGCATCACTTTTTTTCTGTCATCCTTATTCATTATCCAGCTCTTCAGTGCAAAGCAGGTGATTGAGAACATGATGGCCTGGATTAGGCACACCTTAGTTTTCAAACTGACATCATTGCTCCTCAATAATTTGTAGAGGTTCCTGATAGCAGACTTGCCCATTGCAGTTTGTCTCCTGATTTTCTGACCACTAATACGAAGGTGTTGATTGTTGATCCAAGAAAGAGGAACTAGTCAATAGCTTCAATCCTTTCTCCATCTATCATAATATTGACTGTTGGTCCTGTGATGAGAACCTTTGTTTTCTTGATGTTGAGGTGTAATCTATATTGAAGGCTGCAGTCTTTGGTTTTCTTCTATAAGTGCCTCAAGTCCTCCTCACTTTTAGCAAGCAAGGTTGTGCCATATGTATAATGCACGTATTATGAGTCTTCCTCTAATCCTGATTCTTCCTCAGAGTCCAGCTTCTCATAAATGCTAAGTCCCAGCAACAATAGCAAACTTTAACTGGGTAGCAAACAACACATGCTGGTGAGGTTGTGAAAAAGAGACTTATTCACTGCTGATGGGTATGTAAAATGGTACAACCAATATAAAAGGCAGTCTGACACTTTCTCAAAAAATTGGAAATATAAATACCATTTGACCTAGTAATTTCACTACTGGGAGTATACCTTAGAGAAACCAGAGCTACAATTCAAATAATTGTGTGCACACCCAAGTTTAATTGTGGCATTATTCATAATAGTAAAGAGATGGAAGCAACCCATGTGCCAATCAACAAATGAACAGATAGAAAGACTATGGTACAGGGAGCTCTGGTGGCCTAGTGGCAAGACGTTGCACTGCAATCCCAGAGGTACGGGGTTCAAATCCACCAGATGCTCTGCTGGAGGAGGAGGGGGCAATCTTCCTGTACCAGTCAGATCTGATTTGACGGTACATGTAAAAATAATACAATAAAAATTAAAAAAAGAAAAAACCCTATGGTACATTCACACAATGGAATATTACACAGCATTGAAAACAAGAAACTCATAAATCATTACACAGCATGGAGGAGCCTGGAGGACATTGTTGTTGTTACTGAATGTCCTCAGGTCAAGCATGACTCATAGAGAATCTATGAACAGAAAGTCTTTCTACAACTATTGTTGTTTCTCCAAGTTTAAAGAGTTTCCATAGGCATGTTGTTTATGCAGTGGATGCCACTCCTGTTTCCAAACCTGTCTTAAAACTGGGAGCTCCACAAAACACTGTCTGTCCACCTTGGACAACTGTTATGGCATTTGACTTTCCAAAGGCTCAACATTACAGCAAACCCAGATTACCTCAGTACAGTAAATTGATAGAGTGACGTACAAAGTAGAAGACTGTTCCTCCAAAATATAACAACACTAGTCTCACGTAGCAGTGATAAATTGCCATCAAGTCGAATATGACTCACAGTGACCCTATGAACAAAAGACTTGAAACCTGTTCTATAATTAACATCATTTCTCTATGCTCATAGAGTTTCCAGAGGCAAGTGGTTTAGGAAGTGGATGCCACTCCTGCTTCCAAACCTGAATCAATCTGGGAGTTCCTCCAAACACTGTCAACCATGGGTAACCATTATCACATTTGACACGTCAGTGTCACAGTGTTTAGCATCACAGCAACCACGAGTTACCTCTGTACAGCAAATGGAAAGACCAGTGCTATACCACTTAGAAGAATGTTTGACCAAAACAATTAAAACCAGGCCTTAGGGCTACAGATTAAAATCTGTCTGTGACTCATAGTGACTCTATATACAATAGATCTGAACCCTGCTCTATCCTAAGTTAGTCTCACTGTATCTGATACACCTACCTCCATGACCTCAGTTACTGTGTCAATCTGTCACATCCCATGTCTTCCTCCACCCTTTCAAGCACAATGTCTTTCTCCAAGGACTTGTTCTTGCTGGCAACATGCCCAAAGTATGTGAGATGGAGCTTCAAAATCCTTGTCTCCAAGGAGTAATTTTGTTTCACACTCTCCAGGACAGACCTGTTTGTTATTTTGGCAGTCCATGGTATAATCTATACTCTTCTCCAGTACCACAATACAAAGGCATTGATGATTCTTCTATCATCCTTAGTCATTGTCCAGCTCTTTGATGCATAGCAAGTAATTGCAAAGATCATGGCCTGCATTAGGCACACCTTAGTCTCCAGACTGACATCTTTGCTCTTCAGTACTCTGGAGAGGGATCTGACAGCAGATTTTCCCCTATTCAATTAGTTTTTTTTATTTGCAGCCTGCTGGTACCAAGAGAGTTGATTGTGGAACCAAGCAAGTGAAAATTGTTAACCATGTCAATCTCTTCTCTAACATGATGCTACTAATTGGCCCAGTGGTGAGAATTTTTGTTTTCTTGATGCTGAGCTTCAATTCATATAGAAGACTGCAATCTTATACCTTCTACAGCAAAGGCCTCAGGTCCTCCTCAATTTTAGCAAGGAAGTTTGTGTCATCTGCATAATGCAGATTGTTGATGAGTCTTCTCCCAATCCTGATGCCACATTCCTCCTCATAAATTCCAGCTTCCCAAGTGATCTGTTCTGCATTTAGATTTAAAAGACAGATGTGGAGATAGGATGCAACCCTGGCACACATCTTTCCTGATCCTGAAGCACACAGTGTTTCGTTGCTCTGTTCTGTGGACTGCTTTCTGGTCCAAGCACAGGCTTCACATGAGCATAATTAAATGTTCTGGGATTCCCATTCTTCTCAAGATTATCCAGAATTTGTTGTGGTCCACACAGTCAAATGCTTTTTTTGCATAGTCAGTGAAACACAAACAAACATTCATTTAGTACTGCTTTCAGCCAAATTCCATTTAACATTGACTATCATGTCCCTAGTGCCATGGCCTCTACTAAACCCAGCTTGCACATCTGACAGTTCTCTGTCCTTCTCCAGTCATTTTTGAATAATCTTCAGCAGGAACTTGGTTGTGTGTGATATTAGTAATATTGTTCCATAATTTCCACACTCTGTCGGGTCATCCTTTTTGGAATGTGAATAAATATCCAGCACTAAATCTTCCAGTTCTGTAGTGGTCGTTTGCCCATTTATCACCAGAACTACTGTGACTAGCCATGAAGTAATCTGGCCTGAAAATCTGGCCCAATGTCCCAGACCTGACCTGAGTTCCTGAGGCCAGCCTCCAGATCCACTAGGATTACCCAAGGTATTTGTTACCAGTGGCTTCAGTGTAGTAGACAGTGATTCTTTCCAGCTATGAGTAATTGTTGCCACAGTAATGCCATGCTTATCACTGATGACTTCCTAAAACTTGGCACAAACATGGTTGTTTCACTGGCCTGCCTGGAAGGACAGGATCTCACACATGGTGTCGGTCTAGCTCCCTTCTTAGCTCTGGGTGTTATCTGGTCATAATGTCCATCCTTCTACATGCACACATGCTGTGGGCGAGATGATAGCACCTAGGAAACTCTTAGCTGAAAAACACATCTTGGACTTTAAACTGACATCTGTGCTCTTTAACACTTTGAAGAGATCTCTCAGCTGATTTTCCATTACTGCCAAGAAATTTTGTAATTTCTTTCTCTTTGGTCTTTTTTAGAAAATAAAATTATGCTGGTTTACTTAAAAAATTCATATACATTGTTTTTCATACCAAATATTTCCCTTTTCCTTTACCCACCCCTCTCTCTACTCATCAAATTGTGGGATCCGATGATTAAGACTCCCTCCCTTACCCCACCACTCACCCTAAGCCCTTTGCTCCCCCTCCTCATACCTTTTCTACAGTAATGGTTTTATATAGCATTTGTCTTTATGAGACTGAGTTGATTGACTTAGCATAATAGATTGAGAAATTATAGTATATTCACACAATGGAATACTATGCAGCATGTAGGAACAATGGTTTTGTAAATTACTACCTACCTTGGAGGGACTTGAGAACATCATGCTAAATTTTGTGATTTTTTTTAACAGTTACGAACATGGGTTTTGATTGTAGATCCAAGCAAATTAAATTCTTGACAACTTTAATCTTTTCTCCATCTTTCAAGATGTTGCCTATTGGTCCAGTGGTTGGGTTGGTTGGGGTTTTTTCCTGTTTTTTTCTCATTGAGCTGTAATTCATATTGAAGAGAAAAGAGATAATTTCATTTTGAGTATGCATTTAAAAATCTTGAGTAAGCATTGAGTAGCCA
This sequence comes from Elephantulus edwardii, assembly GCF_000299155.1. NCBI lineage: Eukaryota > Metazoa > Chordata > Mammalia > Macroscelidea > Macroscelididae > Elephantulus > Elephantulus edwardii. The sequence continues at coordinate 1,552,062 of NW_006399881.1, forward strand.
ATTAAAAGGAAATTTAGTCAGCAACACTCCTTGTTATGAATATTTGCTTATTTGTTTACTTGTTTTTTAAAGGCAGTCGGTTCTGATTCATAGCAACTCTCCGTATGGATTCTGAAGCTGTGAATATTCATAGGAGAAGACTGTTTATCTTTCTCCTTAGAAGAGGCTGGGGGATTCAAATTGCATACTCTGTAGTTATCAACCCAGCACATAGCACACTACACTACCTCCATATAATTCCAGATTAATCTCCATATATTCTGGGCCTTTGACCCCAATTCCTATATTCACTTCTCTATCCTATACTGTTGCATACTGATGTAATTCATTCTTGGTACTGATGTGATTAATTCTTGGTATTAACATGTGAATAAAGAATCATTTGCAAACTATCCATCTTAAAGTAATGCCACCATCACTCCTACACACATATGAAAAGCACACAAAGATTGAAATCTAAAGCATAGCTGAACTGCCATCAGTTCCTATTTGAAGAGGAATGTTTTTCAAAAGTTATTTACACTTACCTAAAAGTTTGACAGTTCTAAACCACTAGACACTCCCTTGGAGAAAGATACAGCCTTTTTTTTTTTTTCAGTAAAGATTAATCTTGGAAGCCCTATGGGAGCAGTTCTACTCTATCCTAAAAGTCAGAATAAACTACTGTAAGTCTATACATCTATAATACTATAAGTCAGAATTAACTCAACAGCAAAGTGGTTGTTTTTGTTTTCAAGTGGATTTTTTAAAAAGGAACATTTTTTCCCTCTTTGATATATACTTCTTTGAAAATTATTGTTCGAAATCGAATGATGCAAATCACTCAGTTATCACAGATCACTGATTTACATGAATACTAAGATGACAATAAATGAAAAAAAATACTACACCCATCCTACCTAATGTCTCACTGATTAAAGAAAAACATCATTTAAAAATTGATAAAGTATCCAGGTAAAACTGCATTGCCTTATCCTCACCATGACCTTACAGTCTCTTCAAGTGTTTATTCAGCTCTCTTGTAGAAAAATAATCAGAAGCTGCACATCAGAATTACAAGTATTGAGTCCATTTTTCCCGATTAATAAAGCGTGACTTGGAGCCAGCAATGACAGCCAAATAAGAAATTCAAGTGTAGCGTAATTATTGTTGATAAAATTAAGAATATTTTTCTAAGTGGGAGTTAAAAAATATGAAATTTTCTTTTCCAAGCTCAGAATGAATCATTTTCCAGGATTTACAAGATAATTAGAAAAGTGGCCAAATAGGAATTTTCAGGACCTTAACTTCTTCTCATTAAACATGATTAAATGCCAAATTCCTGTTCTAGACACAGCCCAGGACTTTACAAAAAAAATGCAATAGGACTTCAGATGTATAGACAAAACTCTTGCTTCTTCTCTGTCTATGTTGTAAGGAGATGAGGTATATTATTTAATGACTCCTCCCATTTCCAAATTCCCCACCAACTTGAAATTTCTTACTCTAAACACTTTGTGGGTTCCAGAACTATTCAGGACAGTTGGTTACCTGCATTAAAAGGTCAATGTTGGTGTGGTTTTAAGTAATTCAGGGCATTTTTCCATGTCAACTTGGTTTAGATTAAATGGCCAAAAGTCTAGAATGGTAGAGCTTGAATCAAAAGGTACATACATTTTTAGAATGAGTTGTTATGTTGTTGTCATGTACTGTAGAGTTGACTATGATTCATAGAAACCCTATAAACAATGGCTCTGAACTTTGCCTTATCCTGAGCCAACCTCACTCTCTCTGGTATACCTGACTCCATTCCCACAGTTACTGTGGCAGTCCATTTTATCCAGGGGCTCTCATGCACTGACCCTTTACCCTACCAAGTATGATTCCCTTTCCCAACCACTGGCCTATCTTGACCACATGACCTAAGTACGGGATGTCGAGTTTCAAAATACTTGCCTCTAAGAAACAACGTGATTTTATCCTCTCCAAGATAAACCTGGTCATTCTCTTGGCAGCCTTTTCTTCAGCACTACAATTCAAAGGCATTGATTATTTTTCTGTCATCGTTAGTCATTGTTCAGCTCTCAGATGCATAGCAAGCAATTGAGAAGACCATGACCTGAATCAGGTCAACTTTAGTCTCCAGACCAACAACATCATTCATTGCTTTTTAGCACTCTGGAGAGGTCCCTGACAGCAGATTTTCCCAATGTAACTTGTTTTTTTATTTCCTAGCTGTTGGTGCTAAGGGTATTGATTGTGGAACTAAGCAAGAAGAAATAATTAATAACCTCAATCTTTTCTCCACGATGCAGTCTATGGGCCCAGTGGTGAAGATTTTTCTTTTCTTGATGTTGAGATTCAATCCATATAGAAGTCTGAAGCCCCTGATCTTCTGCAGCAAACACTTCAGGTTTCCTCAGTTTGACAAGTAAGGTTGCGTCATCTGTGTAAGGTCAATTTTTTATGAGTCTTTCTTCAATCTTGATGACACATTCTTCTTCATCAAGTTTAGCATCTTGAATAATCTATTCAGCATATAGATTTAAAAGGTACAGAGAAAGAATACATCCCTAACAAACGCCTTTCTTTCTTTTGAACCATATAGTGTTCCCTTACTCTATTCACATAGCTTCTTGGACTAGGTATAGATTAATAATGACAGAAGAGATTAACACATTTTTGATTCAATGGAAGAAACAGCATATTTTAGCGGTATTTAGAATGTGTATCCTGACAAACTGTGGCTGACTCTGAGGAGAATGGGAATCCCAGAACACTTGATCATGCTAATGCGAAACCTATACCTGACAAAGAGTCTGTCGTCAGAACAGAGCAAGGAAACACTGCATGGTTCAAAATTGGGAAAGGTGTATGCCAGGGATGTATCCTATCTTCATACCTTTTCAACCTGTATGCAGAACAGATTATCCGAGAGGCTAGGCTCTATGAGGAGAAGTATGACATCAGGATTGGTGGAAGATCTATCAACAATTTGCATTATGCCAATGACACAACCCTGCTTGCTGACACTAAGGAGTACCTGAAATGCTTGCTGCAGAGGGTCAAGGACTGCAGCCTTCAGTATGGATTGAGGCTCAATGTCAAGAAGACAAAGATTCTCATCACTGGACCAATTGGCAGCATCAGGATAGATGGCGAAGAGATTGAGATTGTTCACAGCTTTAGTTTGCTTGGCTCTACAGTCAACACTATTGGCACCAGCAGCCAGGAAATCAAAAAACCTATTGAGACGGGGAAAATCTGCTGTTAGGGACCTCTCCAAAGTACTTAAGAGGAATGGTGTCACTCTGGAGACTAAGGTGCATCTGATACAGGCCATGGTCTTTGCAATCAGAGAGTTGGACAATGACTAGGAAGGACAGAAGGAGAATTGATGCCTTTGAGCTGTGGTGCTGGAGAAGAGTATTGAACTGCGAAGAAAACAAACAGATTCATCCTGGAGAGGGTTAAACCAGGCTCCTCCTTGGAGGCAAGGATTCTGGGGCTTTGTCTGACATACTTTGGACATGTTGTAAGGAGGGACAGGTCTTTGGAGAGAGACATCATGCTTGGGAGGGTGGAGGAACAGCGCAAGAGGGGAAGACCCTCTATGAAATGGATTGATTCAGTGACTGGGGTAATCAGGATGGGTGTGTCAGAGGCAGTATGATTGGCACATGATAGAGCAGGGTTTAGGGCTGTTGTACATAGGGTCACTATGAGTCACAAGTGACTCGATGACACCCAAATTTTTTGGGGGGGTGCAGAAATGTACAGTATCTACTGAAGCAGTTCACTAAACTTTTGAGATCCATTATCAGGTAGTAGTAATATAAGGAATATGAATTTATTTTCTAAGAAAAGAAAATAAGAGATTAATTTTATGACTTTCTTGAGTTAAGAGCAGTTATAATCTCTTTTCTTTTTTTCTCTTGAGCAGGATGCACAAATAGTGGCTAAAAAATTGCAAATACATAGGATTACTTCAGAAGTACATAAATTAAAAGATTCAAAATAAAGTCTGTCCCAACCTTTTTCATTCGTCAGCTTTGTCCTTTTATGATGGGTTATTTATAGTCCAAGCTTCAAGAGAAAAAAAATTCAAGTCAACACACTGTATAGATTAAGCCACTGAAAAATGGCAATTGTGAGATGTATTCAATAGTGTTCTGTAAAAGAACTCATTTCACCACCATAACGATGAGACACTGATATTTGGCAAAGCGATTTCATAGATTTATAGCTTCATCATCTGCTTTGCTGATTGTGAGACTTTCAAGGACAAATGGGTTTTCAGACACAATTGTAAATACCCAGTATAAAGCAACATTATGTCTACTCTGAATAGCTATGCCATAATTAGGGGGAAAGTTGCTAAATAAATTTAATTAAGCATTTAGATGACCATATAAAACATTCCTATTTATTCTTCTCTAGAGGATGATGCTGGGTTATGATTTCAAAATACATAATATTTCATTGTCCATCTCTCTTTCTTCTTATGTCAATTGCCTGCAGAGTTTTTGAGGAGGGGTCATAATTTTCACAGCATTACATAACTATCCTACTCCAAAGTCCCCAAGAAGGACAGTCAGGCTGTAAGAGGCATACATGAAATTTTAGAGAGAAAAATCTGTTTACAAAAGGAAGGCAAGATTCTCCTGAACCCTTAGGGCAGGGAAAACAGCCTAGAAATGAGAGTGATCAATGATTAAACACTAAAAATGTTTCCTTTCAGTCACCTCTTGACATTTATATGGTATCATCAGACCTCTGGTAACTCCTCTCAAGTTTATGAAAACAACAACAATCACTGAAATTGCTCAGTGGTTTATTCATAAACCAACAGACAAGCCCCATTGAATAGAAATTATTTTACTTTTTTTTTTACTTACTAAAGCAGAGAAATTCAGATAAAAGATGCCTGTAGGAAAGCTCTGCACATATTCATGGCAAGAATGGGCACTTGATGGGCATTCCAATTTTTTGCAAATACAAACAATGCTGTGAACAGCTTCACAGGTGCATCTTTGTTCAATTGGATGAGCCTGGATTTAAGATGCAATTCTAGAGATGAAATAGCTGGGTTAAAGGAACATGCATTAAAATTATTGATACTTGCCTCCCTTCTGCCCTTTCTCTTTTAAATATTTATATATCTTTTGCTCAGTTATACTCCTATCTTCACAATAGTCATTTCATGCAGTATTTGTCTTTATGAGACTGAGTTAGTTCACTCAGCATGTTGCTCTCTAGACTCTCCCATATTATACAGTATTTTACAAAACTCATTGTTCCTTAGTGCTGCAAAGGAAAAGCAAGAAAGGGGAAAGTCAATAGGCTACAGAGTTTAGTGGGCAGGGGTGGGGATGGGCGAATAGGAAAGATTCAGTGGGGACTTGAAAACAAAGTGTGGCAACAAGCATAGATGAATAGTAATTAATTATGCAAAGTACAATGATATTAAAATTATATAAAATATTACGTGCATGAATAAAACATAATGTATATGGATAATTGGGGGTTTTCATGGGTTTTTTTTTTAATTGTGAAAAACATGTATGGGGATATAAGGGGGTGAGGGTTGGGAGCAGAAGAGTGAAGATGGGCAGGGATGAAATCACAATTTGGTGGGCAGGGCAAAGGGATGGGGGTGGGTGAAGAAAATGAGAAAGATCCAGTGGAGACCAGACGAGGCAGGGTAATGATAAACATAGTTCAGTGGTGATTAATTTTTTTTTAACAAAGAAATTTTCTTATTCACTTGTGGGTTTCTCATTTGGGAATGGGGCACACTCTCTGGCTTCCTCATGCTGAACAGGGGTGTTGATGTGAAGGGGGAAGGGGAGCCCACTCTAACACCTAACTGATGGTCCTGAATTGAAGCCGCATGCTTTCTTGTTCAGTTAGAAGATATTTTCCTGATGTTTACTGCCCTCTAGACTGCAACGTGTTTGCCAAGGTGGGTCCAGTGGGGATGGATGGCTGAATCCTGAGGCTCCATCCTCCTTTGCTTCCTTAGCTGGCAGTTCTATTTCCCTTTTGTCTCTGGAACTGGGTTCAGGGTTCATGTCTGGAGCAAAACTCAGTGTTAAGGCTAGCTGTAGGAAAGGGAACAAACCTAGAGAGAACAAACTTCTGAGTTATCAAGAGAAGGGCTTTGGAGGTGTTACTTACAGGTGTACTAGGGGAGGAGGTGGAGGAAAGTGGCTTAGATAAAATTCTTTGTAGACCCTAGGCAGTTTTCCCCAGTGACTTGAAGGCTCTTCCCAGGGGTCAGGCAACACACTCTGAGGGCCAGGAATGGCACACCCCAGGAGGCAAACAGCTCTCCCCAGGGGCCAGAAAGCACACCCCAAGGGCCAAACAGCTCTCTTTGGGGCAAACAGCTCTTCCCAGGGGCCAGGTGACACACCTTGGGGGCCAGACAGTTCTCCCCAGGGGCTGGGTAGCACACCCCAGGGGCACACCCTGGGGACTGGATGGCTTTCCCCAGGGGCCACGTGGTCTGGGCAGCACACCTCCCTACCAAAGCCCTCCCGCCGGCAAGGTCTGGATCCTGTGCCTCACTGAAGACCATGACCAGGGACAGCACCCCTGTTTCTGGCGCTGCCACCATTGTCTCCCTCCCCTCCACCAAGCGGTCAGACTGCAATACAAAGTAGGCATCACTACCCTCCCCCTTTACAAATGAAGAAGGGGCTTTGAGAGTGGTGAACAAACCCTCCATAGGTCTAAACAGTTCTTGGCAGCAGTAGTCAAGTAATAAAAAGATGTGGTGTACTTGAGGAGGTCTGCTGTCTCAGATATGTTGTTGTTAAGTATTATCGAGTCATAAACAACTCATAGGGACCCTATGAATGAAAGACCTAAACAATTGGATAGCTTTCATCGTTTTTCTAAATTCATAGAGTTTCTGGAGGCAAGCTATTTCAGCAGTGGATGCCACTCCTGCTTCCAAGCTTATTTTAATCTGAGAGCTCCATCAAACAGTGTCCACTATGTGTAACCATTATCACATTTGTCACTTCAGTGTCACAGTGTTTACCCTCACAGCAACCACGAGTTACCTCTGTATAGTGAATTGGCAGAGCAGTGCTATATTACCTAGAAGAGTGAAAACAATCAAAACCAGGCCTGAGGACCACAGATTAAAATCCTCAACCTTTAGTTTGGTAGCATAACTTTCTATCCACTAGGCACACAGAGAGCTGTCTATGGCTCACCACAATTCTATGAACAACAAATCTAGTCCTTGCCCTATCCTATGCCATCCTTACAATCTGAGGCATACTTGAACCCATTGCTACAGACACCTTATCAATCCATTGTGTTGATGATCTTCTTTTCTTCTCTGACCTATCCAAGGAAATCTTCTTCACTGACAGCAAGATGCTTTCCTGTATCGAGTCCTTCACCTTCTGTGGCTCCATGGTGCCATCACCACCACCCCACCTGCACCACCCACCATCCCCTCCTTGGCTGGGGGCCCACAGCTGTTGGCATCCACAGCCGCTGGCCATGTGGGGACTCTGTCACACCGGCCTCGAGGCCTAGCGCTCACGGCCCATTCTAGGCTAAGGGACTTGTGGGCTCCAGCCATGGTGGCCCCATGGGGTTACAGTAGTGCGGGCTCAGCAGCAGGTAGCAGGCGGGAGTGGGACTCACCCATGTTCTTTCAAGAATCTTTGTCCTCTTTGAGCTTCAGTCCATATTGATGGTCAGCAGTCTTGGCTGTTTAGGTATATATAAGTTGTGTGGCCTGTTTCAACGCAGCCTGCCAGGCCTCCTTCTCCTCACATTGCATCTCTTGTTGCCACCATCTTGGTTCTGAGAATTTATTTTAGAATAAGTTTATTTTGCGGCAGTGTGGAGGCTCCATCACACCAGATGTGGGGCCTGGCACCTGCCATCCATCCCAGGTGAAGGTATCCCTGGGGTCCAGCTGTGGAGGCCCCATGGAGCTGTGGTGGCAGCATGGACTTGGCCGTGGAGGGCTGGGAGCCATGGGACTAACTCGTTCTTTTTTGGGAATCCTTGTTCTCTTGATGTTGAGCCTTGTTCCATATTGAAGACCAGTAATCAACTGTTTAATTGTTCACTTATTGATAATCTGAGGACTATGGAGGGCCATGGTGGCCCGTTTCTACGCAGCTTATTGCTCCTCCTCCAGCTCCTTATGCTGTTTCTCCACCGCCGCCATCTTCATTCTCTCATATATGAATAATTGTATATAAACAAATATAAAATGGAGAGAAAAAAATACTGATACTGCTAAAAGGTTTGCCAAAGAGGATACACAATATTTATAAGTGTACTCATTTTCCTGCACTTCTGCCATTGTGAGATAATGTCAGTGTATTAATCTAATTCAATCTGATAAGGGGAAATAGTATCTAGTGGTTGTATTTTATTTTACATTGTTTCATTAATGAGTGAAATTAATCTTTTTCCATATTTCCATTGGTCTCTAAAATACAACCTTGAATAAAAATTCAAGCTATCTTTTAAAATGTGCTTAAAATAAATTTAAATACACATTAAAATTATGTGCTTCAATCATTTAATTCTAACTATCCAGCTCAAGGTCAAAGTGCTTCTTCTCAATTTTCAGGCAACCTTTCTCTGAAAGCCCCTCTGAGCTACTTCTCAAGGAACCTTAGGGATATTAAATTAAGTGTTGTGCTAATAACCTAACAGTTTGCAAGTTCGAACCAAGCTGCTCCACAGGCAAAATAGGGATAATCTATTCCTGTTAAGATTTGTAAATGTTTAGGGCAGTTCTATTCTGTCCTATAAGCTCGCTATTTCTTGGAATTGACTTGATAGCAAAAGGTTTATTTACTTCCCCTCCCCCCCATTATTAAAGGCTACTTCTTTCTCAAAGGTGAGTTTGGATCTTGTCTAATTTTCTTCATCTGGTGGAGAGCACAGCAATATGAGAGATGAGAATATTAATATAAACAAAACAATACTGCTACTAATAGTAACCAGTATAGCCAACACATATTGAGTGGTTTACTTTGTGTCTTCCATAACTTTAAATCCTTTACATGTAGTAATTTATTCAATCTTCATAACAACATGCTTTTATCTTGAGGAAATTCTGATTCAAAGAAACTTAGGTACTAAATTTCCTTAGGTAACTTAGGCAGATGTACAGAAAATAGGGCCTATAGAAATTAGTCTATTTTTTTTTTAAATCACACAATGAAATACTATGCAGCACTTAGGAACAATTCTTTCAAAAAATACGACATAACTTGGGAAACACTAGAGAGCATAATGCTGAGTGAACTAACTCAGTCCTATAAAGACAAATACTGCATAAGACCATTATAGTAAAAAAAATAAAAACTAGTAAAGCACATATGGGAACCCATGGGGAAACAGAGGGGTGAGGAGGGGTAGGGGCAAAATCACAGGGTTGTGCAATTTGGTGGGTGGAGGGAGGGGGCAGAGAAAGATCCATCGGTGTCCTGAAAAGGTAGGGAAATGATGGACATAGTCAAATGATGATTAATTTTATAAAACATAATGCATGGGAATGATTGTGTGACAGACAATGAATAAAGAATTGTATGAAATACAATGTATACGTACTTAGTAAACAAATCAACATAAAATAAAAATTTAAGACTAAATGATATTTTTTGTTGGTTTGCATACAATAATTCATTTACATCATGTTTTATTCATGTACATTGTGTTTCATAAAATCTTGTGTTTCATACACTCATTCATATATATTGTATTTTATATAATTAATTACTCTTGATCTATGGCTATTATTATCCTATAATTTTGAGTCCCCATTGAATCAATCTTTCCTATTCCTGCACCCTCCCCATCTACCCACTAAACTCTGCTATTGTAGTGATTTCCACACTTCCTCTTTTTTTAACCCCGTTCCCTTTTCCCTTTTCCCTTCTTCCCCTTTCAGACATTTATACACATCAACAAATGAATGGATTGAGAAATTGTGGTACATTCACACAATGGAATACCATGCAGTAGTAAGTATCAATGATCTTGAAAAATATTATGTATCATGGAAGAGGCTAGAGAGCATTACGATGAATGAACTAACTCAGTCTCATAAAGACAAATATTGTGTAAGACCATTACTGTAAAAGTAGAAGAGAAACTAGTTAGGTGTTTGCGAATATCCTACAGGAATTAGTTTTAACTAATTAACTTTTTGAATGATCTCTTTCAATGGACAATGGAAATTGTGATAGTGAATAGATTTCTCTTTTTCTTCCCCCAAGTAGAACTCAGGGTGTTTATCATACCTGTCATATCCTAGATATACATTTTAGACACAGATTGAGGTGGAAGAAATTCAAAGGCATTGGGCTTGGTTGGTTTGGTGATGCAATGACTAATTACTTGGCTTCTAACTTAAAGGATGGTGGTTTGAACTCACCTAGATGCTCTACTGGAGCAAGATGTGATAGTATTCCCATAAAGATATCAGCCTAGATGCAAATCAGAACAATAATGAGATAACATCTCCCCCTAGAAGCAAAGTTTAACATAACAACAAGCAATATATGTTGGAGTGGATGTGGAGAGATTGGAACTCTCATACACTACTGGTGGGATTGTAAAATGGTACTGCTCTGGGAGGCAGTTTGCCACTTCCTCAAAAAACTGAACATAGAAATCCCATATGATCCAGCTGTTCCAATGTTGTGAATATACCCCAAGGAAATCAGAACTTACACACAGAGATATGCATATCCATGTTTATAGCAGCATTAGTCACAATATCAATAAAATGGAAACATTTCAAAAGCCCATCAATAAACTAATGGATAGAAAATCTGATATATTCACACAATGGTATACTATGCAGTACTAGAGAACAGTGAAGTATTCATAAAGTACGACACAACATAGGAGAGTTTAGAGAGTATTATGTTGAGTGAAATAACTCCATCAAAAAAGGACAGATACTGTATAAAGCCACTGCTGTTACAATAAAAGAGTAACTGAGAGGTAAAGGGAGTGGGGAAGAATAGACATGTGACGGGTAGGCAAAGAACACCACAAGGATCAAGACAAGTGGGGATCAAATCAGTAACAATAGAGATATAGACAATACTGTTACTGCCATTAGGAAGTAGGAACAATATACACATAGATGGTAACAACAACATTAACATATGCATCATAGAGCTGGATAATGACTAAGGAAGATAGAAAAATTGATGCCTTTGAGTTCCCCATGGACCACCAAGAATACAAATAGGTCTGTCTTGGAAAGGGTGAAACCAAGTTTCTCCTTGGATGTGTACACCAAATTGTGACAAGAAGTGTGTTGGACAACAACCTGACCAACTGACTGGAAGAGATCTATATTATTCCCATTCCAAAGAAAGGGGACCCGACAGAATGTGGAAATCATCAAACAATCAGGATTGGAGGAAGATTAATCAACAACCTGTGTTATGCAGATAACATAACTCTGCTTGCTGAAACTGAGGAGGACCTGAAGCACTTGCTGCAGAAGGTCAAGGACTGCAGTCTTCAATATGGATTGAAGCTCAACATCAAAAAAACAAAGATTCTCACCACTGGGCCAATTGGCAGCACCATAATGGATGGCGACAAGATGAAGATGGTTAACAGCTTCCGTTGCTTTGCTACACAATCCACATTCTTGGTACCAGAAGCCAGGAAATTAAAAGATGAATTGCATTGGGAAAGTCAGCTGTCAAGAGACCTTTCGAGAGTACCGAAGAGCAATGATGTCAGTCTGGAGACTAAGGTACATGTGATACAGGCTATAGTCTTTGCAATTACTTGCTATGTGTCAGAAAGCTGTACAATGAGTAGGGATGATGGAAGAATTGATGAATTTGAGCTGTAGTGCTGGAGAATACACCATGGACTGCTTGGAGAACAAACAGGTTCATTCTAGAGAGGATGAGACCAGGCAGCTCCTTGGAGGCAAAGATTTTGAAGCTTTGTCTGACATATTTTGGATATGTTGCAAGATGGGGCCAGTCCTTGGAGAGGGACATCAGGACAGCACAAGAGAGGAAGACCCTCCATGAGATGGACTGATTCAGTGACTGGTGTTATAGGGGTAGGTGTATCGGTGACAATAAGATTGGCACAGTATAAAGCTGGGTTTAGGACTGCTGTTGTACATAGGGTCGCTATGAGTCACAAGCGACTCCATGACACATAATAACACAACAACAACAACTAACTGACCTACAGCTAACAGTCCAGCAGGTTTTTAAGAGGCAGTTATTTGCACTGGAGGAAATTGCCCTTTCTTCTCCCTCTGAGCAGCTGCTGGCCTCAAACTACTTGACTTTGGGATTGCAGTGCAGCTTCCTGCCACTAGGTCATCAGAAGAAGGATGGGAGAAAGAAGAGGAAGTCACTAGGACAGCAGGGATTAGTGTGGAGATGAGGGAGGCTGTCGGAGAAATGGGTAAAATGAAATGGGGACATGAGAAGACAGGGCAAAAAATGTAATAAGTCAATAGTAATTAAGTACATAAAACACAATGTATAGAAATGATTGTATAAAACAAAATGTACAGGAATGAAATAATGTATATTAATAATTTTATAAAAGTGAACGATTTTTTAAAGAAAAACATAACAGCCTAAAAAATCCTATGAAGTAATTCTACTCTCTCTCATGAAGGCACCATAAGTAAAAATCAAATGGAACATATCTAACAATAACAGAGACAGATGAGGGGAAATTGCCCAACTAATACTAAAATTATGATAATGGTAATCTTCAGCACATAGGATTATCATAAGGACTGTTGTAGTTGATTGTTGTTGAGTCGAAGAGATCTCATAGAGACCCTATGAACAAAAGGCCTGAAGTTTTTCTATAACTATTGTCATTTATCAAAGTTCATAGAGTTCATGGAGGCATGTTGTTTAGGAAGTGAATGTCACCTTTTCCCTATATTAATTAACCATAAGGACTAAATTAATTAATATAGGTAAAAGGCTTAGAAGGATATCTGTCGGGCACATAGTAAACACCATGTAAGCATTATCTACTACTATACAGTGTCAATGCCTCCCCGAGCAATATTCCACTTTTTCTTAGTAGATAGTATTGATTCAAACTCTCCACTATCCACTGTAGTCAAAGACATCTTCTCCTTCTATCTCCATATAAACTATGTATCCCTCCTTTTCCTGACTCCAAAGTCACAGTGTACCCTCTCCCTTTACTTTCTGGCCCTGCTTCATTCTTTCTGTCAACTCCACTATATCTACATTCCCATGATCAGATAAAATGCCAGGAAATGATTTGAACATTCCCATTTGCCACCACCTGACTAAATTGTCCTGTAGGCACCATGAAAGCAGAAACTCTAACATTATCACCCCACAGTAAATTAGAAGCAGGAAAACGATTAATTGTAACCCATTTAATATCCAGGACAAAGATGAGGCAGCCTTCTCCAGTAAAGATTTGCAGCCTTAGAAATCCTACAAGGCAGTTCTACTCTGTCTGCTTGGAAAAGACTTTATGGCAATGAGAGACTTAAGTTTGTACAGCAGACTTAAGTTCTCCATCAAATCCTTCCAAGTTAGTAGTAAATACATTTGAAGAGGAAAACAATAGCATTTCACTTGGGTTTTAAACATCTTCGTTTTTGTTTTTTGTTTTGGGTTTTTTAAAAATGTCATTGGAATGGCAGGTGAGATACCAACATTATGGGTTTTAACCAGAGTCAAGAAAATTAAAGATGATGGTTATATACACATTTGGTTTTGAAAATTTGTTTTGTCTTGCTCGTGGGGAGAAAGCAAGAAAGAAAAGAAAAGGAAAGAAAAGAAAAAAGAAAGGAAAAGATATCATCAAAATAGTGAAATGTTAGGTATTATGTAGAGTGAAGGAGTAGAAATGAAAATCCTTAGTGACACATACTTTGATTTATTTTTCAAATTGAGCTAATTTTAGGTTCATGTACGTAGGGTCATTATGAGTCACAGGCAACTCGACAGCACATAACAACAACACAAACAACATTTGCTAAATAAAATACAGAACACTTCCTTGTGCACTCTTGTCCAGTTTCCCCAAGTTGTAATTTTTGAGAACTCTAGCATGCCATGGCCTAGTGGCAAGAAGCTGTGCTGCAATCCTGAAAGCACACAGTTTAAGGCCACCAGTTGCTCCGTGGGAGAAGGATGGGCAATCTCCTCCTGTGCAATCAACTGCCTCTGAAAACCTGCTGGAGGGTCTGCTATGAGTCAGTTCTGACTCTACAGTACACGACAGCAAAACAGTATACCATCATCAGCAATATACGAACATTGACCGTATTTAGATCTCTACAGTTTTACTTCTACATAATTGTGTCTTTGGGGGGAAAAAAACCCCCACAAACGTCAAAACCAGGGATTTCTAAAATTTTCATTGCAAATTGTATTATTTTTGTAATATAATCCTTCCTGTAATATCATCACACATTTTTGTATCATTACACTTTTTGTTTTATTTTTAGAAATTAAAGAAAATATTTTTATCTGATATGGACAGCAGACATAGAAAATGAGAATACAGAGCCAAGGGGACCAAGAAAATGTTAAGACACCCCTCCTCTAAAATAATAGAATTCTTCAGGAGAGATTTGAACTTCTAAGGGGTTCAAATAGATGATATAGAGAGGGAACAACTGAGGTGATAGTTACATGTATTATTAGAATATCAACCCTTGAAGGACATAGCTGATTACATGACATGATTAAGGAATCTCACAGAGACTCTCCCTTAACTCACTAACAGCCAGTCATGCTACTGTTATGAATTCATTCATTTAGATTCTTCAAATATATATTCTTTAAAATTTTCATTTTTATTATTATTATTTGTGTGTGTGTGTGTGTGCATGTACCATCAAATTGGATCTGACTGGTCCAGGAGGAGATTGTCCTTCCTTCTCCAGCAGAGAATCTGGTGGATTCAAACCACATGCCTGTGATGGATTGCAGTGTAGCTTCTTGCCATAGGCCACCAGAGCTCCTTTAAATATATATTCTTAAACGATTTCTATTTGTTGTGTTTGTTTGGAAAGAGACTTCTTGTTGAGATGGTGTAATGATTGCATGCTTCCATTATCTCTCTGTCCCAAACATAAAGTTGTGTTGTGTAGGATACAAAAAGTGAAAAAAATTAAATCCATATGTGTTGTTGTTGTTGTTGTGTACAATCGAGTCAGAATCAGCACATAGCTGACTCTATGGCAGATTTTCAGAGGCAGTTAATTGCACAGGAAGAGACTGCCCATCTTTCTCCCATAAAATAATTGGTGGATTCAAACCCTGTGCCTTCAGGGTTGTAGCACAGCTTCTTACTACTAGGCCACCAGAGCTCCCTACAAAACCAAACAAACAAAATACTCAAAGCATATATTGTTTGTTGTTGTTGTGTACCATAGAGTCAGAATGGACCCATAGCTGACCCTCTGGTGGATTTTTAGAGGGAGTTAATTGAACAGGAAGAGAATCCCCAACCTTCTCTTATGGAGCAGCTGGTGGCCTTGAACCACATGCCTTTTGACTGCACTACAACTTCTTGCCACTAGGCCACCAAAGCTCCCTAAAGCTTATATAGATGGATTTAAAAAAAAAAAAAGTTTTACTATCTCTGAGGTCAGAAACAAAATAATAAAATAGTAAGCAAGTCCGAAGTCAAAAGACTTCTTTTAGGGTTTTTTTCTAGAAGCAAACAGAAGCATTGGAATCTGGTTGCAGGAGGATAAATGAACTAAAAGTGCTTTACAGTAAGATATGGAGTCTGACACAGGCTTAAGTACAGAAATTTGGTTGGATCTTAACTCTGTCGTTGTTGTTGTTAAGCGCTGTCAAGTCAAGCACGATTCATAGTGACCCTATGAACAAAAGACCTTAACCTTGTTCTATAACTATTGTCATTTCTCTAACTCCCATTACTAGTCATTTAATAAAAAAATGTTTAGACTTGAAAGAGTTAGAGAATTTATTTCTGAGGAAATTATCTCAGTTCATGGCACAAAGGGAAAGAGTCACAAAAATATATGGAAAGTAAACTAAGATACAGTAAGGATAAATCAAGAGTTTTCAATATTTTTCTGAGATAATTTCTAGAAGAGAATACAAATAATAACAGAAAAGAACTCTCATGGGTCAAACAGCTAATACATTTTCTGAACTAAAGGTATAGCTCTTGTTCCTCAAATTTAAAATGCACTCTATTGTCGTTGTGTACCACTGCATTGAAAATGACCCATAGCTGACCCTCTGGTGGGTTTTCAGAGGCAGTTAATGGCACAGGAGGAGATAGCCCATCCTTCTCCCACCAAGCCGGTGGTAGATAAGAACTCAGGATTGCAACACAGCTTCTTGCCACTAGGGCCACCTGTGCTCCCTACATAAGGTACTCTAAACATAAATTACTCTAGTCATGCAGTAAGCTACATATTTTAAAAAAAATATGTCTAAACACATAGCACTGCTGAATGTCAAGATATCAAGGTCAAAAAGACAATCTTAAGACATCAGGGGGAAAAGATATTATATTCAAAGAACTGATCTGATTTTTCAACTGAGGGGAAAAATTAGTACACAGATAATGAATAATACTTTCCAATTACTAAAGGTTGACAGGTTCTCTGAACCAATCTTAGTTGAATTATCTTTTATGAGGGAAGACAAAATAAAAGCATTTTTAGACATGCAAAGACTAGGAAAGCTTATCACAGATTCTCATTAAAGACATTATTCAAAGATGTAGCATAGGGAGAAGGAAAGTAAAGACAGAGGGAAGATTTTCTCTGTGAAAAACAAATGATTAGTACAGAAATTGATAAAATATTTCAGTGAGTTTCTTTTTTTTCCATTGTAAAACTCAATTATTATTTGTTAAAGTTAAACCCAAAACTCTAACCTAGGAGTTGGCAATTATTTTAGTTAAGGGACAAAAAGGTAAACATTTTAGGTTTGTGAGCCATATGGTTTCTGTCACAACTACTCAACTCTGCTGTTGTAGAGCAAAAGCAGCCATAGACAAAATTCAAACAAATGAGCACGGCTGTGTGCCAATAAAACTTTGTTTACAAAAACAGGTGACTGACAAGGAGACTGTAGTTTTGCAATGTCTTCTCAAAATAATGGTACCAATATAAGCTAGAAACTAAAGTATTCAAAATTCCTTTTTATAGTTGAGAGAAGATAAAGATTATGTAAGCATAGACTTTCTTTTAATACATCTAGAAGGAGAAATGCCTTATGTTTTTAAACTACTACCAGAGTAGAGCTCCATTGAGAGCTATCCTTTTGGAGACAGAATCCAAGACAGAAATCTTGCAGAGATAGCAAGAGAAAGGAGGTTGAAATTTTTTATCTATGTTATATCTTTTACCTAGATTAGACGTTTTACTTAAGTTGTATTGTAATAGTGATTAAGCATAAGTTATTTCTACTAGCTTATTGCATTCCATCTTTCAGGTTCAGCTTAGTTTTTCCTTACCCTCAAGTCTGAGTGAAGTGTTCTGTATTTATCATATGACTTTATACTTGTGGTACTTAGCTCACATGATCATAGTTACTTGTTTGTGCTTGCTCATCAAAGAAAATGAAACACTAAAGAATGATAGAGAATGTGCAAAACACAGCATAACATGAATGAATCTACAAGAAATTATGCTAAATGGCATAAGTCAGTCAGCCAAACATAACTATGGGATAGAACCACTATTAGCACATAGTGAGTTGTGGCTTCCAAAAGCCATTAGCAGCTCTGCAAAACAAAGATTGGCAGTCTTCTCTCATGTGATTTATAGCTTCAGAAACCTTTTGGAAGGTCAGCTATGAATTGGTCACAACTGGACAACAGAATGAGAGAGAGGGATAGTGGGTAATGCTGCTTCTTTCTGCAAACCAAAAAGTTTGTGGTTCAGATATACCAGGCCCCTTCTCAGGAGCAAGATGGGCAATTTCCTTCTGTGAAGAGTCTCTGCTTCAGAAGTCCCATGGAGAGTTACTGTTAAGTTAGAATGCGGTTAACCCCAGTGAGATTTGGGTTTATCTCAAAGCAAGAAAGATAAGTAGAGATGAATAAGGAAATTGAGTTTATTTATATTGATTGAGATCCTTGATTTCATGTTCTCCAATAAAACTCTTATATCAACACATTTATTTGCCTTTCAATATAACACACTCAAAAAACTCATTGCTGTTAAATCAGAGCCAACTCACAGCTGACCTTCCAGCCAGTTTCCAAGGTTGTGTAAATCACATGGAGAGGAGACTGTGAATCTTTCCAGTGAACAGAGCTGATGGTTTCAGACCACAAGAGAGGCAGTGCCATTCATTCCCTGTGGTTCACATGACCAGAGATGTATATTAAATCTAGTATGTTGCAACATATCTAGATAATTGATATCTATGGTTAAAAAGTGAAATTGTGAAAAAAGCACAGCAATGTACATGAGAAGATTTTGGATCTATATTGTTTTGTAACCTTTCGCAAGTCATTTTCCCCATGAGAGAATCAGATTAAACCAATGTTTCCAGAACATTAGTCATTTTCATATAGTCCTCTTGATGTTTACTATATCTGCATACTACTTCAATTATCATTTACCTAGTAACTTTTCTTTAAATTAAAACATGATTCTTTTGTGTACTTAATTTTGTAGTTAGTGGTAATGATGTTAAAAAAATCATGACTGATATGCTAGTTACAGTGTTTCCTAGTGAAGTTTATTAAAATTTGTAACTATAAAGATTTCTTTAAGCACTACCCAAAAGCATCCCACGTAACATAAATGATATTTCTAGTTCGCTTGGGAACACCAGATTGGTTAATTTCCAAATCATCCTTGAGTTCTAAATATTACTATTTTATGAGATTCTTCTGTATGATCATTTTTCTCTCTGAAGCCTCCAGATAGTTTGTCTTTCAAGATGCAGAACACCTGCATGCAGATAACATTTTATATATAAGATAATGTTTTAATGTTTGAAAATTAATAAAGCTTGTACTTTGTTGGAATATCTTTCTTCCCTATGTCACTTAACCTTCTGGAAAACTTGTCAAGGTAAATTTCTGGGCCTTTTTCCAGATAAATTTGTAAAGGTTTTTATTGGGATTTTTGACATATATTTTTATATTCTTTTTCTTTTCAAATTATCCATGCCTTTAAATTTTTAAGTGTATTTCTTATAGGTGGTACTTGCCCCCCACACTTGTTCTCGGTCTCTATTTCTATTTTCCTCTCTTTTCTAAACTCAGATTGGCACTTCTATGCATTTAATAATTATTTTATTTATATTTAAATGAATTATTGATATGGTCTTTCATCACTTTTTTATTGCATGTGTGTGTGCTTGTGCATGTGAAGTATGTGTAAAAGAGTGTGTGTTTTTGTGTGTTGGTTGCTCCAGAGTTTACAATAAATAACCTTAATTTATTAGATATATTTCTAAGTGAAAGCTATGTAGGTAGAATTCTATTTTAAAAAAATCAATAGAACATAACAAAATTTCTACATCATATGCAAACACGCTGAAAATCAAATCCCTAGCAATACGTTTTATCCATGGATCATGCAATATTGCTTAGAGAGAGAGAGAGAGAGAGAGAGAGAGAGAGAGAGAG
>NW_006399881.1:1571784-1576362 GCF_000299155.1 Elephantulus edwardii
AGCTAGCTATTGCTATCAGCTGGGTGGGTAAGGAGTTGTGCAGACAAACTAAACACAGGCAGTTTGAATTCACCAGCTGTTCTGTGGAAAACAGATGGGCAGTCCCCTCCTCTGTGATTTACAACCTCTGAAAAGCCACTAGAGGGTTAACTATGATCTATATGTAAAAGAACATTTAGTTCAAATTAAATGGGCAAACACAGGTAAGTAGAAGAGACCTCAATCAACCCACAACCTCTCTAACATTTATTGCTTGCTTTCCTTTTATATGTTGCTGTCGCTACTGGGGTGAGATGGGATCTTATTGTTATTTGCATTCTCTGATTGTCAGTTATTTTTTATTATTTCTTCATGTGTCTAGTGGCCATCTGAATGTCTTGGTGAAAAGCCTTTTCGTGTCTTTTGTCTGTTTTGTTACTGGGTCTTTTCCCTTAAGTCTTAAGTCAATTTTTGTTATGAGCCCCTTGTCTGAAATGTCACTGGCAAATGTTTTTCCCCAGTCTCTATGTTTTCTTTTCACTCTTTTGGAAAAAACTTGATTCACACAGGGACTTGATTTTTAGAAGGTTCTATTCATCGATGTTATCCTCTTTTGGTTATGTATTTCTGGCTATACTTATAAGCCAATTCATATCATAGACTTGGGCTACTAAGTTTCATACACTGCTAGTGGGATTGTAAAATGGTGCAACCATTCTAGAAGGCAGTTTGGCATTTCCTCAAAAAGCTGAACATAGAAATCCTATGTGACTCAGCTACTGCACTGCGAATATGTTGTTCTTGTTGCTATGTACCATCGAGTCATCTGTGTTTCATACCAACCCTACCGACCCTATATAATATAGCTCTGAACCCTGTTCTATTCTGTACCTGTCTCTCTGGCTCCGACACATCTACCTCCTTTATCCCAGTCACTGTATCAATCCATCTCATCCAGGGTCTTCCCCTCCTGCATTGTCCCTCGACCCTTCCAAGCATTATGTCCTTCTCCAAGGACTAGTCCCTCCTGGCCATGTGCCTAAAGTATGTGAGATGGAGCTTCAAAATACTAGCCTCCAAGGAGAAACTTGGTTTCACCCTCTCCAATAGAGACCTATTTGTCATCTTGATAGTCCATGGTATGTTTAAGACTCTTCTCCAGCACCACAACTCAAAGGTATAGATTCTTCTTCTGTCATCTTTAGTCATTGTCCAGCTCTCTGATGCATTGCAAGTAATTATGAAAACTACTTCCTGGATCAGGAGCACCTTAGTCTCTGGACTGACATCACTGCTCTTTATTACTTTAGTGAGGTGCGTGACAGCAGATTTCTCTAATGCATTTCATCTTTTGATTTTCTGACTGCTGGTGTCAAGCGTGTTGATTGTGGAGCTGAGCAAGCTAAAAATTGTTAACAACCTCAATCTCTTTTCCATCTATCATGGTGCTACCAATTGACCCTGCAGTGAGAATTTTGATTTCTTCATGTTTAGCTTCAATCTATATTGAAGACTACAGTCCTTGACCTTCTACACAAGTGCTTCAGGTCCTCCTCAGTTTCAGCAAGCAAGGTTATATCACCAATCTTGAAGACACATTCTTCCTAATAAAGTCCAGCCTCCCCAGTGATATGTTCTGCATATAGATTGAAAAGGTTGGAGACAGTACACATCCTTGATGCACTTCTTTCCTGATTTTGAAACATGCAGTGTTTCCTTGCTCTATTCTAATGACTGCTTCCTGGTGAAATTATAGGTTTCACATGAACACAATCAAATGTTCTGGGATTCCCATTCTCCTCGTGGTTAGCCACAATTTGTTGTGACCCACACAGTCAAATGCCTTTGCATAGTCAATGAAATGCATAGTCTGGTATTCTTTGCCTTCAGCCAAGATCCTTCTGACACTGTCAGTAATGTCTCTAGTGCTACTGCCTTTTCTAAACCTGGCTTGTATTTCTGGAAGTTCTCTGTCAGTGGTTCCAGTTTTGGTGTTTTGTTTTGTTTTTTTTATAATCTTCAGCAGGATTTTTCTTGCATGTGATATCAGTGATATCGATTGATAATTTTGCGCACTCTCTTGGGTCTCCTTTTTTTGGAATGGAAATAAATATGGATCTCTTCCAGTCAGTTGACCGGTAATTATTCTCCAGATTTCTTGACACAACCTGTGAACATGTAGGGTCTGTTTGTTGAAATATGTCAACTGATATTCTGTCAACGTGTTTTTTACCAGTTTCTTCAGAGCAGCTTGAACTTCTTCCTTCAACACCATTGCCTCTAGATTGTATGATATTTCATGCTTCTGTGTCAACTACTTCTTTTTGGAATGGTGAATCTGTGTACTCCTTCCTTCTTCTTTCAATGCTTCCTGGATTATTCAATACTCTGCCCATAGCATTCTTTTTTTAAAAAAATAATTTTAATGAACATTTACAGAGAATTGGATTTCCATTCATTCATTGCTGCACTTCTCTACCCACCCAGCCCTCTCCCCCCGCCCCCCAGTTGGCTCCTCTCTTTCAAAAGTAAAAGAGACACTCCCTCCCTGGTACACAATCCCCCCGCACCCCTCCCACCACCCCATGTACATTCCACTATGCAACCTTAATTGTGGACTCTTGTGATAACCATAATACCCTATCATACATCGCTTTTAAATTATTCACTCCCTCATCTGTTTCAGTGCACTATACACAATTTATCCAGTTTTTATCAGTCTTACCCCAACCCTGATATCAGTCTCATTTTACAGCAGTGGCACCATGCAATATTTGTCCTTTTGTGACTGAGATATTTCACTCAGCATAATGTCCTCCAGGCTCACCCATTTTGAATGATATTGCATGAGTTCCTTGTTTTTCAATGCAGCATAGTATTCCATTGTGTGAATATACCACAGCTTCTCTATCCTTTTGTTTGTTGATGGGCACCTGGGTTGTTTCCAACTCCTTGCTATTGTGAACAGAGCTACGATAAACATGGGTGTGCATGTATCTGCTTGGATGTCAGTTATGGTCTCTTTGGGATATATTCCCAGTAGTGGAATTGCTGGGTCAAATGGTATCTCTATTTGCAACATTTTGAGAAAGCACCATACCACCTTCCACAGTGGTTGCACCATTTTACATTCCCACCAACAGTGAATAAGGGTTCCAGTTTCTCCACAACCTCGCCAGCATTTGTTGCTTGCTCTTCTGTTAAATTTTGCTATTCTGACTGGGGTGAGATGATATCTCATAGTTGTTTTGATTTGTATCTCTCTTAGAGCTAGGGATTTTGAACATTTCTTCATGTACTTGTTGGCCATCTGAATGTCGTCTTTGGTGCCCATAGCATTCTTAAGCATTGCAACTTGAGGCTTGAATTTGTTCCTCAATTCCTTCAGTTTAAGAAAATGTCAAATGAGTTCGGCCCTTTTGGTTTTCCATTCTAGCTTTTTGCACATTTCACTATAACTCCTTGCTTTGTCTTACCTAGCTGTCCTTTGAAATCTTCTGTTCAGTTCCTTAATTTCCTGCTTTCTTCCCTTTCCTTTGACTTCTTTATGCTCTAGTGCAATATTCAGAGTCTTTTCTAGCATTCATCTCTGTCTTTTCTTCCTCTGTCTTTGCAATGACCTTCGGCATTCTTTGTGGATGATATTCTTGATATCCTTCCACAGCTCATCTGGTCTCTGTTCATTAAGGCCTCAAACATATTTCTAAGATGGTTCTTAACGTCAAATTTTGGTTCCTGTTGATTTGATTTAACCTTTTTTAGCTTTAGTTTGAACTTGCATATGAGTAGTTGATGGTCTGTTTCACAGTCAGCACCTGGCCTAGTTTTCACAGCTGATATTGCATTTCTCCAATGATTCTTTCCCAGATGTAATTGATCTTATTTCTGTGTTTACCATCCGGTGAAATCCACATGTATAGTCACCATTTATGTTTCTTATATATTTTCAATGACTAAATGATTTTGCAATACATTTGAAGGAAATTAGAACTGAGGCATGAACATAAACTCCTATGTTTATAGCAGTGTTATTTACAATAGCAAAAAAAATGGAAACAGTTCAAATGCCCATCAATTAACAAGTGAATTGAGAAATTTTTGTAGATTCACACAAGGAAATACTGTGCAGCACTAAAGGATAATGATTTTGATTTTGTGTGTGTGTTTCTCTCTTTTTTTTCTTCTTAAGCTTTATTTTTTTTAAATTTTAATGAGCATTTACAGAGATTTTGGATTTCCATTCATTCATTGCTGCACTTCTCTCCCCGCCCAGCCCTCCCCGGCCCCAGTTCGCTCCTCTCTTTCAAAAGTAAAAGAAACACTCCCTCCCTGGTACACAATCCCCCCGCACCCCTCCCACCACCCCATGTACATTCCACTATGCAACCTTAATTGTAGACTCTTGTGATAACCATAATACCCTATCATACATCGCTTTTAAATTATTCACTCCCTCATCTGTTTCAGTGCAGTATACACATTTATCCAGTTTTTCTCATTACCCCAACCCTGATATCAGTCCCATTTTACAACAGTGGCACCAAGCAATATTTGTCCTTTTGTGACTGAGATATTTCACTCAGCATAATGTCCTCCAGG
>NW_006399881.1:1576532-1577636 GCF_000299155.1 Elephantulus edwardii
ATACTGTGTTGTTGATGTTATGTTATCAAGTTGCCTGTGACTCATAGGGACCCTATGTTCAACAGCTCTGAAGCCTGCCCTGTCTTCACTGATTCTGATACACATACTCCCATTGCCCTAGTTACTGTATCAATCCATCTCATCAGGGATTGTCTTCTCCTGCACTGTCCCTCCACCCTTCTGAGCATGCGATGTCCTTCCCCAAGAATTGGTCTCTTCTGGCCACGTACCCGAACTATGTGAGATGGAGCTTTAAAATCCTAGCTTCCAAGGAGACTTGCTGCCACCCTCTCCAAGACAGACCTATTTGTTTTCTTGTCATTTCCATGGTATGGTCAAAACTCGTGACCAGTACCACAATTCAAAGGCCTAAATTCCTCTTCTGTCATCCAGCTATTCCACTGCTTGGAATATACCCCAAGAAAATGAGAACTGAGGCTTATACAGAAACTTATACACCAGTGTTCATAGCAGCATTATTCACTATCGCAAGAGCATAGAAATAGCCCAGAGGTCCAAACACAATTGAATGGATTGAGAAATTGTGGTACATTCATATAATGGAATATTACACAGCACACAGGAGCAAAGATTTTGTAATTTATTACCTAACTTGGGAGGAACTGGAGAGTATTATGTTGAGTGAACTAACTCAGTCCCACAAGGACAAATACTGTATAAAACCATTATTGTCAAATGAGTATGAGGATCCAAGGCAAGAGGGAGGGTGGAGATAAAGGGGTGCTAATTGGGGGAGTGTTAATCATAGGGTTGTGCACTTTGGTGGGTGGGTGGAATAAAGGCAATGGGAAAGATCTTTTGTGAAAAACAATGTATTCAAACTTTGTAAGTAAATCAGAATAAAATTTTAAAAAAGTAAAAAAATCATTGTCCAGATCTCTGATGAATAGCAAGTAATTGCAAAGATCATGGCCTAGATTGCGTGCACCTTAGTCTCTAGACTGATATCGTGGCTTTTCAGTACTTTGGTGAAGTCCTTGACGGCAGATTTTTTCCTAGTGCAATTTGTCTTTTGATGTTTTGGCTGTGGGTACCAAGAGTGTTGATTGTAGAGCCAAGCAGGCTGTAACTGTTAGCAACTTC
>NW_006399881.1:1577736-1583609 GCF_000299155.1 Elephantulus edwardii
TCCTTGTTTTTCAATGCAGCATAGTATTCCATTGTGTGAATATACCACAGCTTCTCTATCCATTCGTTTGTTGATGGGCACCTGGGTTGTTTCCAACTCCTGGCTATTGTGAACAGAGCTACGATAAACATGGGTGTGCATAGAATAATGATTTTTTATGCTTGCTCAGCATTTCTTAAGCTGAATGAATTGAAAAATTCAAGACATGAGTGGCAATACTTAAGGATGCTTTGGGCAGAATGTTAAATGATCCAAAAAGCATTAAAAGAAGATGCAAGGAGTATACAGAGTCACTGTACCAGAAGGAATTGGCTGACACAGAAGAATTTCATGAAACAACGTATGAGCAAGAGCCTATGGTGATGAAGGAGGAAGTTAAAGCTGCTCTAAAAGAGCTGGCAAAAAACAAAGCTCCAGGAGTTGATGGCATACCAATTGACATTTTTCAACAAACAGATGCTGCCCTGGATGTGATCATTAAGT
Organism: Elephantulus edwardii; assembly: GCF_000299155.1. Classification (NCBI taxonomy): domain Eukaryota; kingdom Metazoa; phylum Chordata; class Mammalia; order Macroscelidea; family Macroscelididae; genus Elephantulus; species Elephantulus edwardii. Next base: position 1,578,220 of record NW_006399881.1, read on the forward strand.
TGTGCCAAGAAATCTGGTCACCTGGCCAACTGACTGGAAGAGATAATATATATTTGTTCATATTCCAAAGAAAGGTGACCCAACAGAGTGCAGAAATTATTGAACAATATCATTCATATCACATGCAAGCAAGATTCTGCTGAATATTATCCAAAAATGACTGGAGCAACATGTCAACAGAGAACTGCCAGATATGGAGCCTTGGTTTAGAAGAGGCAGTGGTACTAGGGATACTATAGCTTATGGTAGATGGATCTTGGCTGAAAGCAGAGAGTACCAGAGGAATGTCTGTGTTTCATTGACTATGCAAAGGCTTTTGACTGTGTGGACCACAACAAACTGTGGCTGACTCTGAGGAGGATGGGAATCCCAGAACATTTGATTGTCTTTACACGAAACTTATACTTGAACCAAGACAGTTATCAGAACAGTGCAAGGAGACACTGAATGGTTCAAAATTGGGAAGGGTATACATCAAGGATGTGTCCTATCTCCATATCTTTTCATTCTCTATGTGGAACAGATTATCCAGGAGGCTGGGCTCTATGAAGAGAAATGTGGCATCAGGATTGGAGGAAGATTCATCAACAATCTGTATTATGCAGATGACACAACCCTGCTTGCTGAAACTGAGGAGGACCTGAAGCACTTGCTACAGAGTCAAGGACTGCAGCCTTCAATATACATGGAAGCTCAATATCAAGATAACAAAGATTTTCACCACTGGGACCATTGGCAGCATCATTATGGATGGTGAAGAGATTGAAATAATTAACAGTTTTAGTTTGCTTGGCGCCAAAGTCAATACTCTTGGTACCAGCAGCCAGGAAATAAAGAGATGAATAGCACTGGGAAAGTCAGCTCTTTGGGACCTCTCCAGAGCACTGAGGAGCAACGATGTCAGGCTGGCGATGAAGGCATGCCTGATCCAGGCCATACTTTTTGCAATTGCGTGCTATGTGTCAGAGAGCTGGACAACCATAGATAGATAATTGATGTCTTTGAGCTGTGGTGCTGGAGAAGAATGTTGAACATACCATGGACTGCTAGGAGAAAAAAATAGGTTCATCCTGGAGAGGATGACATACTTTGGGCATGTTGCAAGGACGGGGCATATCCATGGAGAGGGACATCATGTTTGGGAGGGAGAGAGCGCAGGAGAGGAAGATTCTCGATGAGATGGATTGATTCAGTAATTGGGGTAATAGGAGTAGGTGTGTCAGAGACAGTGAGGTTGGCAGAGTATAAAGCAGGGTTTAGGGTTGTGGTACTATGAGTCACAAGCGATTTGATGGCTCATAACAACAACATAATATAGGATAGTCTAGAGTATTATGTTAAGTGAACTAACTCAGTCTCATAAAGATAAATACTGCATAAGACCATTATTGTAAAAACAGAAAGATAACTAGTAAGATGTGTAAAATGTTCAAAAAAAGGAACAGGAAATAGGGAAGGGGACAGAAAATGCTAGGGGCAAGTCATTAGGATAATGGAGTATAGTGGGTGGATTGGGGGATGAGGGAATTGGAAGGATCCAATGGGGACTTAAAAAGATGGTGTAATACTATAGACACAGATCAGTGATAATTAGGTGTATGGAATAGAGTGAGTATGAATGATTGTATGAAAAGCAATGTAAATGAGGGATTATAGAATACAATGTATGTGAATGAAACACAACGTAAAGGAATTATTGTATGGAAATCAAAAGGTGGGAAATCTTAAAGACAGGTAGAAGAATACTGCTAAAGGACTGAAGCAAGATGAATCTGTTAGTATTGTCTGAATTCCACTGCAGTAACAATCTCAAAATTTCTGTGCTTTGGCACAAATAAGGTTTATATTTTGTTCATGCTACATGTCTGTCAAGGTTGAGCTACACTCTATATAGTGTCTTTAAAATCAAGTTGAAGTAGTAGCCATTATCTCCAACATTTTCATAATGATAAAAAGAGTTGTGACACATCACTAATTAAATACCATACGAGAAGTAACATGCTGCTTACAAATTATTAGCCAAAATTGGGCACATGGACCTACACAATCATCTTGTTGTTATATGCCATTGAATCAGAACCAACTCATAGTTGAACCACCAGGGGTGGTTAAGAGTCTGTAAATTGCATGGGAGGAGACTGTCCATCTTTCTCCAGCAGAGCAGCTAATAGATTTGGACTGTATGACTTTGCATTGGCAGAGCAACTCCTTACCACTAAGCCACCAGAACTCCTTTATACGACCACAGGCATATTATAAGTACCTCCCTGCCAGGTGCCCAAAGGAGGAAAGATGGTTAACATCATTACTGATGGCCACATAGGCTTGCTTTATTGATGGGGATGAGAGGCAAAGAACAGATTCTTGGATATAAGCTTCTAAAGAGTTATGCTGCCTCTTCCTCCTCCTTTCACTAGATTTAACACTAAGAATAAACACTCTTAAAATGAGAGCAAATATTTACAAGTCTATAATAAAAGAATAGGTTGGAAGACTGCCGTTAATTGTTTGAAATAACAGAGGCTGAGAGTGCTACCTCCCCCTAAAATGTCAAATGTTCTGAGCCAGAATATAGTTCTTGTCTTCAAATCTGTTTCCAACATAAGAGCTAAAATGCAGAAGGGGATTCTGAGCTTCCTCTTGGACAAGTAAGTTGGTATGCAAAAAGAAAAGAATTGTGGGGGAAAAGGAAGGCAGTTAGTACCAAACTACCTATATGTAGTTCTGTAACCTGTTTAGGTTTTTTACCTTTATTGAGAAAGACTTTAAAACCAGTGTTTTAAACTAGTTGTATGCACTTTCACAATTGCTGACCTTTGTCATCTCTGTCTACTTGCTTGCTATTCTCAGAGATTTGGAGTAATTTCTGAGAAGAGACTACAGTATAGTTAGTCCCAGTTTACCAATGTCTAAATTACAGAAAACACTACTTATCCTTTACTACTTTACCTTTTATGTAAATTTGCCCTCATTTAAAAACTATTGAATGAATCCCTCCAAGCCAAACTAAATTCAAGCTCAGAGTCGATTCAGACTCATAGTGATGCTGTAGAGGAAAGTAGAATTTCCCATAGAGGTTCCAAAGGTGTAAATCTTTTGGGAAGCATACTATGTTATCTTTCTCCCACAGGATTACTACTGGTGGGTTTGAACTGCTGACCCTTTGGCTAGCAGCCAAATACACAGCAAAGTCTCCACAACAAACCACTACTTGCAAAAACTTCTTCAGCACAATCATCTTCACTTGCTGTGGGTGCAACTGTTAAATAATTGAAAAGATATTTAACTTTGCTCTGGTACTACAACTCAGACTCAAAGCTATTGAGTTGGTTTTGACTCATGATAATTCTCAGTAAGGTCTCCAAGGCTGTGAATTGAAATGGGAGGCAAACCTCAGAAGACCTGCAGCCATTAGGTTAGCGGCACAACCCTCTAGGGGCTACCCTACCAGAGCTCCCCTTAGTCTTGTACCAATTAGTATCATCATTGTGGTCATCATCATCCAATTACCATCAACTAAGATCCAACTCATAGCTGACACTCCATTAGGCTTCCAAGGCTGTAAAATAGCATAGGAGATTGCCCATCTTTCTCCTGCTGAGCCACTCATAGATTTAAAGCACACAGCATTTGGGTTAGACAATTCTCTGAGAGTACACCACCAGCCACAGTTTGTTATGATCTACACAGTCAAAAGCCTTTGCATAGTCAATGAAACACAGATAGACGTTCCTCTGGTATTCCCTGTTTTCAGCCAAGATCCATCTAACATCAGCTACAATATCTCTAGTACCACGACCCCTTGTGAAACCAGCCTGGACTTAGGGCTGTTGTACATAAGGTTGCTATGAGTTGCAGGTGACTCGACGGCACATAGCAACAACAACAACAACAACAACAACAACAACAACAACAACAACAGAGCTCCTCATTCATGTGCTGAAGAAAGCAAAAATATGTTTATGCACCTGTTCCAATGTATCTACACATTTGACTTAAAGATACTTTTAGGAAGTAGTGGGAGCAGCACTGCCTGTTTTGAGAAGAACAAAACAAAAAAACTCCAAAACTAAAAAAAAAAAACAAAACCACCGACAAGAAACAAAGAAAAAGCAGGAAGTGAAGACCATCAGAGACCCACAATTTATTGTGTTAGCAAAATTCCAAGTCTTTTCCAAGTGTTCAGAATATCCTTATGAAGTTCAACATTACAGAAAGCATTCACCACAGTTCCAAAGAGAACAAACTCAGAAGATAAAAAAAAGGTGATATGCAAACTTTTGCAGAGTTAGAAACAAAGTCATCTCTTTTCTCCTTATCACTTGTTCTCCATTCCACTTGCTATCATTTTTACATAATTCAAAAATTCCATTTAATATTGGACAGGTATTGAAATACAAATGCTAGTGATTAATGCTTGCTACTTTAACACAGTCATAAGTAAGGTTTTATAGTTTCATCTGCCAAGAGTATAATGCTGCCATTTTTAGATGAGAACAGATATCAATGGAATTTTCCAGAAAGGAAGGGTTATATTGGCTATGTCCCACAAATGTTACAGGAGTGTATGTGCTAAGCAGGTCATCAACTTTTCTATATTAGAATATGCTTTATCTACAATTGCGAAAGCTAGGAGAGTGCCAGCTGCTTCAGAAAGAGTGATTAAAATCATTAAAGAAGGTGTTGATTGCTAGATCACCTTCAAGATCATGACTCACCTTGTGATTAGAAATGTGTGTGAAGCAAAGGACTGCTTCCATCATCAAGGAAGTCTTGGGACAGATAGATGTTTATATTTGTAAATACACACATATATTTGCACTTATCTATCCATAGTGTTAAGAAGCTACACTGCTATCCAAAGGTACGTGATTCTAATCCACCAGCTGCTCTGTGGGAGAAGGATGGGCAATCTCCTCCTATGTGATTTACTGCCTCTGAAAACTGCTAGAGGGTCAGCTACAGGTCAATTCTGACTGAATGATACACATCGACAATAACATATATACATATAGGTGCAAGGCAAAAATAGCTCAACACTAAACTTCTAGTCAAAATATTGGCAAGTTGGAAACCACCCAGAGGTTCCTTGGAAGACAGGACTGGCAATTTGTTTGTAAAAAGTAAGAGCCTTGAGAACTGTATGGAGCCCAGGTCTATTCTGCACACATGGGATCTCCAAGAGTCAGAATCAACTTGACAACAACCAACAACATGTATGTCTATATAATGAAAACATGTATGTCTATGTAATTCAAACATGTATGTCTATATAATGCATATGTATACTTACATTTTTTATAGATTATATACATGAATTTTTTTTATATTAGGGACCTCTCCAAAGTACTGAAGATCAATGGTGTCTCTCTGGAGACTAAGGTGCATCT
>NW_006399881.1:1589526-1594495 GCF_000299155.1 Elephantulus edwardii
CAAATATATATATGACCACTGTGTTTAAAGACACAATTTAAAATTTGATAGAAAACTGCAACCTGTAACAAAGAACTCATTGAACAGTGACATTGATCTAGATCTCTTAATTGCAAGTGATACTGTAGACTGTTGCTAATTACGTTGAATAGTCCAATTTATAGTGACCTTAGAAATCTTCCATACTATTTTCAAGACTGTTCTCCAGGCTGGTTATCAGAGGTGCCTCTGGGTTGGTTTGAACTACCAACTTCTCAGCTAGGAATTGAATACTTAACCACTTGAGCTGCTCAGGTACTCCACTATTGTAGATAACCCTGAAGTAATAAACATACATGAGTTTGACTGTATGGTAAATACCAACCAAGAATATAATTCATTTAAGAGATGGCTAGAAGTAATGATGCTCCCCTCCTATTATGATATGCTTTCATAGACCAGATGTAAGGAAAATTTTAGACTTTGTTGTTAGGTACCACCAAATTGGTCCCAACTTCTAAAAACTTTTTACAACAGATGGAAACACTGTCTGGTCCTGCCCCAGTGTTGCTATCATTGCCATGTCCATGGCCATTGTTGCAACTACTGTGTAAATTCATCACATTGAAGGTCTTCCTCTTCAGCTGACGCTCCACTTTACCAAGCACAATGCCAGGGATTTTTATCAGGGACAGACCCCTCCTAATAACATGCTGAAAGTAGGTGAAATGAATGCTTGTTTTAGTTGTTCTGTTGACATTTCCACTGATTGTTTCCTTCTCAGTTGTTCTCCGATATCATGTGCTATTATTAAATATCTTACAAAGAAAAGTTATCTTCATTAAACCAATTATTTTAATAGTGCTACCTCACCCTTTTGACAATTTACTATGTGCCAACCACGGTTTTAAGTGTTTAGTATTATTGAAAGTGTTTAATCCTCACAACAATAATATGAAATTAATATTATTATTAACTGCTATTTAGTGAGAGAAAAAGAAAGTTCAGCTTTTGAGGTTAAATAATCTGTCCTAAATCACACCAGCAAGGGAAAGAAAAAGCAGCACCTCATGTACTTTGGACTGAGAGCCTGTACTCATGTCAAACCATTGTATGTTTCCTTCTTAATGGAGCTAAAGTAGCACTGGTAGCTTAGTTATAAGAACCTGTGCTTTAATCCCAAAGGCATGCAGTTTGAATCCACCAACTGCTCCATAGGAGAAGGATGAGCAATCTCCTCCTGTATGATTTACTGTCTCTGAAAACCTGCTGGAGGGTCAGCTATGGGTCCATTCTGACTTGATGGCACATGACAATGACAATGGAGAAAGAGACAGTATACATTTACTCAAAAGATTGCTGGATTGAAAACTCAAAAGAACGAAAAGCTTAGAATATTTTTTTTATTGGTTTGCATACTACCACTAATTGACATTGCGTTTCATTCATGTGCATCGTATTTTATACAATCATTCATAAACATTGCATTTGATATACTTAATTACTGTTGATCAAATCTTGGATGTTAATCTCAGTCTTTCTCCTGACTACCTATGTAACTTTAGGCAACCCCCCCCCCACTTGTTCCCTCTAGGCCTCATTTTCCTAATCTAGAAAAATCAGCAAGGTAGACTAGATGTTTTCACAGGTTTCTTTCAGTGTTAAGGTTTTATGAAACTTCAAGTATGGATTTCTTACTAAAAGCAGCATATAATGAATGTACCTTTTATATAGACTTCCTTGTTCAAATGGAATTCTTTGTCTCTGATTTGGCAAAGTCATATTGCTTTGGGCTATCTGTCTGGATGTAGAAATAGGCTTACAATTTAGAGCTGTATGATAGCTTGAGAGCCATTGAAATGAGATCTTGACCATTGCTTTTTACTACAGACAGGATGTAACAATTACACACAAATAATAAGCATGATATTTAATATTTTTTCTTCCTGCTTTCCTCAAGGAGCAAGGCCAACCTGCCTTATGGCTTGACTTGAATTCATAAGGAACGAATTTTTATCCATGTCTAAAAGCTTGTCAGTCTAAAACCCCTTAAATATTTAGGTATTTTGTTTCTGACACAGAGCAAATTTTGCCAAGTTTCATAGCTCGACAGTCTACCATTTATAGGACTAAGCCATAATGAACAAAGAGTGTAGTCTTCTCTTGCTCAGTGAGATGGTGTGATTTGTAATGAATGGCAGGTATTAATGTCTACATATTTCTATCCATTTGTACCATAAATAATCAATTTGGAAAGAAAAACACTTCTAGTCTCCAATTTGTAGAAAAAACAAGCTAAATATAAGTAACCAGCTATATCCTCCCCAAAATTTGTATTTAGAGACACAATGATGACTCTGTGATTATGTCTGCTGAGAAGCAAATAGCAGAGCAGTTTTCAAAATGATCAGACAGCTCTTAAATGTCAGGTTGACCACCTTTCATTGTCATTTTGCATTGCCTGTTGAGTGACGCTAGATTTAGACGTGCGGTGATAATCTTCAGTATCATCTCCTTAGGTGTTAAGTATATTTTATCCAGTGATGCTGGTAGTCATAAAGGAATTTTGCTTTTGTGTTTGTGTTTTATCTGGTAATTAGTTTAGCTAGACAGAGAGAGGGTTTTCTGAGGTTTGAACATACGCTACTAAATGTCATGAAGCTAGAGTCAGCTTAGCCAGCAGGAAAGTTCAGTCAAGATCCCTGCAGAAAACCAAAAGGAACGATTCTCACAGTTTGACTCTTTTGGTAATTATGAATGCCATATGTGTTGAAACAGATAATGCATCATATCTCAGTGTATTCATATGTCATGACTGAAAATGTAAATGATGATCATTGTCAGGATATATCATGATATCTAACACCATAAATCTTCTCATCCGGGAGAATAGTAAACATTATCTCAGAAATAAATGATAATAGAGATCAATAGTTTCTAAGTTGTTCAAAGTCTCCCTATGTCAGGAAGTTTAAAACTGAAATTTTCCAATAGGCTGACTTCTAGTGGAAACAGATTCATGCTTCTTTTTTATATTCATAGATGATGAAGCCTCATCTCACATACTTTGGGCATGTTGCTAGGAAAGGTTATTCCTTGGAGAAGGACATCATGCTTGGAAAGGTGGAGGGACAACAAAGGAGAGAAAGACCCTCAACCTGGTGGATTGATACAGTGACTGAAGCAATGGGCTTGAGTATGTCAGAGACCGTGATGATGACACAGGATAGGACATGATTCAGATCGGCTGTTTATAAGATCGCTATGGGTCATACTTGAGGGGACCTAACAACAACCAGTATAGTGAAAAGATCGGAATTACTAAGTAAATCGGTCTGTGAGTCTCTGTGTGCCCAAATAGTTAATCAGATGGCTACTAACTCACAGGCTAACAGTTTAAAATTACCCAGAGACAAGTTTACCCAGAGGTAATTCAGAAGAAAGGCCTGACAATCTGCTTCTGAAACGTTATTATAATATGAAAACCATAGGGCACACAGTTCTACTCTGCAATGCATGAGATTTTCATGTGTTGGAGTCAACTTGATGCTAACCGGTTTGAGTTTCTTTATATGCAAATGACTGTGGGAAAACTCCCTTAAATTATCTTGGCTTTGATTCCTGCATCTTTCATATAGACTACATAATCCAACTTTTTCTAGCTGAAAAATGTTATGACTTTTAAAGGAAAGTATTAATACCTTTGGACTGAGGACTTAAAGATTAAGACCTCTAAATGGCATGTCCTTATTTGACATCAATGTTTGTTTTATGGATAGAATAATATACATATTTTAAGGGGATATTGCCATTTTCACATTGAGTTTACTGAGGGACTATTTAATGCCTGAAGATCCTGGGTGCCACAGTTAATGTGCTTGGGCTTCAACCTGAAATGCTGTAGGTTCAAGGTCACCCAGAAGAGCCTCAGAAGCAAATTCTGGGAATTGATTTTGAAAAATTGGCCCCTGAAATCCTATGGAACATAGTTCAACTATGATACACATGGAATCACCATGAATCAGAGTTAAAGCAAAAGCAACTGCATTTCTGTTTGTTTCTAATTACCTAGGTATATGAGGTATGAATTAAGAAAAAATCAGAGGTTTTCTAAAATAAAATGGAAAGCTGGAAGTTTATATCCTAGGCATTAGTAAGCAGAAATGAATTGAAACCAGTCCTTTTGAATTGAACAATTATATTGTTTGCTGTGCAAAGAATGGTGTCCCATTTACTAGCAAAGAGAACATTTCAATATCTGTCCTGAAATAGAACAGTAACACTGATAATATCCATATGTATACAAGAAAAATTAGGTAATACAACTATTATTCAAATTTACATACCAACCACTTAATGCCATTTATGAAGAAACTTGCCATTTTATCAACTTCTTTTGAAATTAATCAAAATTATGATGGAGATGCATTAATAGATAGTAAGGATTAGAGTAGAAAAATTGGAAACAAAGGATTGGTAGTCAATATATCCACGGTGATAGAAATGATGTGGGAGGTCATGCGATAGAAATTGTACCAAATAAATTATTTATTGCAAAAACTTTTTCTCAACAATGTAAATGGTTGGTGATTGAAACTCACCAGTGATTCCAAGAGATAAAAGATGAGGCAGTTTTCCATAAAGATTTTCAGCCTTGAAAACCCAAAAGTAGTTCTGCTCTATCCTACAAGTTCACTGTGACTTGGCTCTGACTTGATGGAATTTGGTTTGCATTTTGATTTATACACATGACACAACGCTGCTTGCTGAAACTGAGGAGGACCTGAAACGCTTGCTGCAGATGGTCAAGAACTGCAGCCTTCAGTATGGATTGAAGCTCAATGTTAAGAAGACAAAGATTCTCACCACTGGACCAAGTCATAGCATCAGGATGGATGGTGAAGAGATTGAGATTGTTAACAACGTTAGTCTGCTTGGCTCCATGGTCAACAATCTTGGCACCAGTAGCCAGAAAATAAAAAAAAAAAAA
>NW_006399881.1:1594595-1596026 GCF_000299155.1 Elephantulus edwardii
AGAAGTGTATTGAGGGTACCATGGACTGCTAAGAAAACAAACAGATTCATCCTGGAGAGGGTTAAACCAGGATGCTCCTTGGAGGCAAGAATTCTGAGGCTCCATCTGACATACTTTGGTCATGTTGTAAGGAGAGACTGGTTCTTGGAGAAGGACATCATGCTTGGGAGGGTGGAGGGCAGGCGCAGGAGGGGAAGGCTCTCTATGAGGTGGATTGATTTGGTGACTGGGGTAATCGGGATGGGTGTATCTGAGACAGTGCAATTGGCACAGGGTAGAGCAGAGTTTAGGGCTGTTGTACATAGGGTCGCTATGAGTCGCAAATGACTCCACGGAACATAACAACAACAACAACAGCAACAAAAACAGTATATATCTCAATCTGTATCTAAATTTATATGTACTTGCCATTGAGTTGAAACTGACCCTTCACCAGGTTTTCCGGAGGCTGTAGATCGCACAGGAGGAGGTCGCTCATCTCTCTATCATGGCTCTCATGGCACCACTGCTGGGTTTGAACTGTCAGAGAGGTGCTGCCTTTGGGTTATGCCCACCTATCTTCTAAATATAGAGTTATATAACACATACAGTTTTTATGTAACATTGAGTCATCTATGACTCATCCCAACCCCAAAACCAAAGCCTCTAAGTCTTAGCCTATCCTGCGTCAACCTCACCATCTCTGACACACCTGACCCTGCTGCCACAGTAATTGTGCCAATCCATCTCATCCAGGGTCTGTCTTTCTTGTGCTGCCCCTGTCGGGGGGAAGGGAGAATTATAGGATCATATGCTCCTATCCGAAATATTAGCTCCTAATGGAGGTAAGGGAGCCCTGGTGGCCTAGTGGTTAAAAACCTGTGCTGTAATCCCCAAATGCACGTAGTTTGGATCCATCAGCTACTTCATGAGAAAAGGATGGACAAACTCCTCCCATATGATTTAATGCCTTTGAAAACCTGCTGGAGGGTCAGCTATGGGTCTGTTCCAACTCAAAAGCACACAACAATAATGGAGAATGAGACATTTACTAAAAAAACTCATTTAAAAATATATATAATTCTTCTCACTCCATATAAAAAAACCAACTCAAGGTGGATCGTGGACCTAGGACTAAAACCCAAGACTATAAACTTCATTCAAGAAAAGCTTAGAAGAACTTTAGGAGTCCTAATCCACAACATAAAGAGTCTTCCAAGTATCCTGAAAAATTTACAACCAGGAGAAGATAAAATAGATTAATGGGACCTTCTAAGAATCAATCCCTATGCACATCCAAAACTTCTCCAACAGGGTAAAAAGGGAAAGCCACAGACTGGGAAAAGTGTTTGGTAATGACATGTCAGATAAGGGATTTAGATCTAGAATTTATAAAATACTTGAGCACCACAACAAGATAAAGGTAAATAATTCAAAAGAAAAATGGGCACA
>NW_006399881.1:1607772-1648037 GCF_000299155.1 Elephantulus edwardii
GTGAGATTGGCACAGGATAGAGCAGGGTTTAGGGCTGTTGTACATAGGGTCACTATGAGTCGCAAGCGACTCGATGGCACATAACAACAACAACTGCATATCTTACCAGACAGAGTTCCCTGGACTAAAAACGACCACATTTGTTGAAAGTCGTTAGGGAGAAGCTAGATATCATCAATTAGAACAACACCAGAGTCTGACTGGAGAACAAACCATCAATTGTTCCTATGAAATTTGACATGTTGACATTTAGTCTGATAAAAATTAAAGCAGTTCAGTTTGGACTTAAAAAGATGCTGTAATAATAAGTGTAGATCAATGGTAATGAATTACATGGAATACACTATATATGAATGGGTGCATGAAACACGATTGTATGGAACACAAAGTGTATGAATGAAACATAGTGTAAATGAAAAAAAAATATTAAAGCAAGTTTACACAAGACAAAGCACACTAGCTTACATATATCTCATTTGAACACACTGCACATGTTTGTTGTTGTTGTTAAGTGCGACTTTAGCCAAAAGGCTGAGAAGCAATAACTATGGAAGCTGTGGTGGCATAGTCCATAGGGAGTGTCACTGCTAACCCAAAGGTGACACGTCTCTAGGGATTCAGATCCACCAGCTGTCCTGCAGGAGAAAGATGGGCATTCTCCTCACATGGGATTTACAATCTCAAAAAAAACCACAGGAGGATCAACTGTGAGTAGGTTCCAACTCCACAGAAATGTGTTTTAGAGGTTTTTAAAAAAGTTTAAATTTAATTTTAACAAAGTTATCCTGTTATCAGAGGGATAGGTATTAAATTCCAGGCTCTACACCAAAGAATTTAAGGGTAATAAATAGTAACTTAAGAAGTAGTATGCTCAGCGCCACTGTTGTAAAATGGAACTGACGTCGGGATTGAGGGGAGACTGAGAAAGATGGGATAAATAGTGTATACTGAATTGAAACAGATGAGGCAGAAAACTGTTTAAAAGAGATGTGTGATTAGGTATTATTGTCATGACAGGAGTCCAGAACAAAGGCTGTGTAGTGGAGTGGATCTGAGGGGAGGGACTGTAAAACAATGAAAGAAATTTTCTTTTACTTTTCAAAGAGAAGAGTATACTGAGGGGGAGGGGTGGGCAGGGAGAAAAGTGCAACAATGAATGAATGGAAATCCAAAGTCTTTGTAAATTTTCATTAAAATTAATTAAAAAATGATTTAAAGAAAAGTAGTATGCTCTCTTTCAAGTACGTGCCTTGAATTCAGCAGAACAAGAACAATGTACCCTGCCTCCAGAATGAAAAAAATAGGATTGGGTGTCAGTGCCACACCAGTTGGCATTATTGTGGTTCATGGACACACCCAACATGTGTCTGGGTAGAACTGTGCTCCATAGGATTTAGAAGTATATTGCCAGGTTTTTATTCCCAAAGTAGCTCTGGATCTATCCAAACTGCCAATTTTTATTTAGCACCTGAGCACATTAGCCACCTGTACTACCTAGGAACTACTTAATATCAATAGGTATTAGCAAGTCATCCCATGCCAGACTGGTGTCTTTGAGTAGATCAGGGAGCCCCAGGAGACGAGAAGTAATTACATCGTTGCACCAGGAGCTAAAGTTTCATTATGTGAGGTCTTGTATAATAGTCTTAGCTCTGCTAACAAAGTTTCTCTTCTATTGAATTGCATTCTCTTAATTAATGAAGGCATGGCTTCTTTGAAGGGAGCTCTAGTGGCCTAGTGGGAAGAAGCTGTGCTGAAATCCCATAGGCACACAGTTCAAATCCACCAGCTGCTCCACAGGAGAAGGATAGGCAATCTACTCCTGTGTGATTACTGTCCCTGTAAACCTGCCGGAGGGTGAGCTGTGGGTTGGTTCAACTTGACAGTACACAAAACAACAACAATAACAATAACCTTTTTAATAGATGTTTGGCCTTTGGGAACTTTTAAAATCCTAAGTCTCAGTTTCATGAGAAGCATAAACGGAGTACCAACTCTTACAGTATAAGTGACGATGCAAGCACACTGGCTTTCATGAAAGATCAGTGCCACTGAGTGGATTCCAATTCATAGTGATCCTCCATCAGGTTTCTGAGAGGGCAAATCATAACAGATGGCTATTGTCCATCTTACTCAACGAAGTTGCTGGTAGATTTGGATCCCTGGAGATGTGTGCTCTTTTGGTTGCCAGGGCAACTCACTATGGACTATTCCACCAGAATTCCTGTGAAAGAATGGTCTGAAAATGCTGAACTTGAAATGATATAAAAGTAGATTTGTTTTTACTCCTAAATAATTCGCACACTAGGAGTTCTGTAAGACACTATGGTGAAAATGCTCACTAAATGAATCACTACATCATGTAAAATGCAGCAAGTAGTCAAAAATTTGCTGGTTGCACTTTACTCTCTGCTGCAGAAAGCATCTGCCTCCCCACCATTAACACAGAACTGAAGTCATTGAAGTTATCATTATTCTTAACAAGGTTATTTGTTTTCTTCTCAATGGTGACAAGAGCTTGTACAGATGATTATGGGAGAAAGGACATTACTAAGCATCCGTTCACTATTTCCAGGGAAGATATTATATTTGTATTGATAAGGAGTAATAGGTGAGAAACCAATATAATAAGGAGCTAAATTCTCCACCCAAACACTCTAAATGTAAATCTACACCCTGGTCTGTTAAAGATGATTATAAGAAATCCCACTCAGCCATATTAAAACCCTTTCAATATTAAAATTAAAGGTGGCAATTTAGAAATGTATTATTTCCACAGTGTTTAACCTCTGGGAAGCTACCTGATCATTATGTAAAAGGATAATGGAAATGCCAGTCTTTATATTTGTGTCTTTGTTTGGATTTTTTCAGGGAAGTAGAATGGCAAAATGTTTTGAGCGAGAGCTGAATCTCTTGTTTTCTTTTCTGGTTATCACAGGTTGGTAATTAATATGTATATGATATGGCTATTATTCTCAATATGTGTTGGATAGATATGCAAATGAATGGAGTGACATGCATTAGATTTGCATGATAAAGAGCAGTCAAGAAGATAGCTGTGTTCCCTAGTAACTTCACAGGTTTTTATATACAAAAAGGAGTAGAGTTTCATTCATCCTACCACTATTTATTGAACCCCTACTATGTGCGTCTCCAAATCATTGAGTCCGTTTGAGGACTAAGGTGTGTCTGATTCAGGCCATGGTCTTTCTAATTACTTGCTATGCATCTGAGAGCTAGAAAAATGACTAGGGATGGCAGATTTTATATCTTTGAGCTGTGGTTTTGGAGAGGAATACTGGACATCCCATGAATGACCAAAAGAACAAACAGAAAGCTTTTGGAGAGGGTGCAGCCAGAGTGCTCTTTGGAAGCAAAAATGATGAGGCATGTTGCTTTGAGGAGTTATTCCTTGGGAAGGGACGTGATGCTGGGAAAGGTGGAGGGTCAACAAAGGGGAGGAAGACCCTTGACCAGGTGGATTGACACGGTGATTGCCACAATGGGTTCTTAATGTGTCAGAAAGTGTGAGGATGGCACAGGATAGAATCGAGTTCAGATCTGTGGTTCATAGGTTCATAGGTCATTCTTGACAGAATCTAACAACAACAATGTGTCAAGTGCTCTGATAGACTATGGGATTATAAAGGATTATAAAGAATAAATGAAGCAGTCTCTGTCCCTGGCTCAGGAGAATTTTAAGCAATCATATCTGTCATTACAAAAGGGAAGAGAGTACCATAATTGTGAAGTGTGCTAGATAGAGAGAGAAAGATATTGGGTTATCACAACATACTTATGAGTTGCTGCCCTAGTCTAGGCTCAAGCAATTTTTCCTCAATGAAGTCATTTATGCTGAGTATGAGTCATGAGTAACAGCTAGCTTGCCAAGCATAAGGGCAGAATAATTTAAAAGTGGCAATGGTATGTACAACGTTTGGAAGATATGGCACATTCAAAGAAATGAACTTCATTGTAGCTGAAGCGGAAGGACAAAAATGACATGAGATGAGGCTGGAGAGGCAATCAGAGATCAGACCATCTTATGAGCCACATGGAAGTATTTGAACTCTATTATAAGGGCAATGGGAATTCATAAAATGATTTTAATTGGGTCAAGTTTACTCCTTAGAAAGAGAACTCTGACTGTAGTATGTAAGAGTACCTGTGCATGTATCCTCTGATTTTATACACAGTCTTAGAAGACCTAGGTGCATGGCCATACTCTGTCAAGAAGGCTTATCTTCATCTTCCAGATATGTTTCTGCTATGCTTTCATGTGAGATTGCAGAAAGCCTCTGCTTTCGTGAGGAAATAAAAAGGGAAAGAAGATGATTGTTGTTGTTAGGTCCCATTAAGTCCAACATGACTCATAGTTACTTTATGAATGATCTGATCTTTGTCCTATCCTGTATCACCCTATTTCTGATAGGCTTGAGCCCATTTTCCAGCTTGTTGAGGGTCTTCCTCTTTTTCAATGACCTTTCCCAGCAGGAGGTCTTTTCCCAAGGACTGGCCCCTCCTGACAACTATTCAAAGTATGTGAGACAAAGTTTCACTATCTTTGCACCCTGGTTGCACTTCCTCCAAGAGAGATTTGTTTGTTCTTTTGGCGGTCCATGGGGTATTCAGGGAGCATTGGTGGCCTAGTGGTAAGGAGCTGTGCTGCCAAGACAAAGGCATGCAGTTCTAATCTACCAGCTGTTCGACAGGTGAAGGATAGGCAGTCTCTCTTGTGAGATTAACTGCCTCTGAAAGCCCACTGGAGGATCAGTTATGAGTTAGCTCTGACTCAATGGCAAACAATAACAACAACAACAAAAAACAGGATATTCAGTACCCTTCTCCAACACCGCCATTCAAAGGCATAACTTCTTATTCTGTAATCTTGGTTTAATATTCTTTCCCCAATTTTCTTCTCTATAATAGTATTTGACAGTTAAAATATTGAGTACTTGTGCCCATACTAGATATTAGGGACCTCTGGTAGCCTAGTGGTAAGAAGTGCCTCCAGGTCAAAGGCACATGGTCTGAGTCCACCAGCTGCTCTGTGGGAGAAAGATGGGTAATTTCCTCCCATGAAATATATAGACTCTGAAAACCTGCTGGAGAGTCAGTTATGAGTTGGTTCCAAGTAGATGACACATAATAACAATATACTAAATATAACATACTATGTATGAGCTTTTACCATTCTTTATGTTATTGCTGTTGAGAATATGCTCATAGAACAGACAATAATTCAACAATTTCTGCATGTACAATTAAGTGAGTTGAACAACCATTCTCATCTTTGCTCTTTCTTCATTAACTTGAACACACTGGGCCCTAAAGTTCCTACTTAATCTCTTCAATTACTGTTGTTAATTTGATCCCATACATGTATGTAGATCTTAACAGAGTACAGTGCTAGTTAAGCTATACTATTGTTTGGTCTTAAGAAGACATAAGGAGATATTTTTGGTTTGAGGCTTCAAGATTTTCTCAGAGTATCATTTTCAGGAATCCATCTAATCCTCATGGCTCCAGAAAGCTTGGAGTCCATGAGAAATTGAGATTCTATTTTTTATTTTCTGATCAGTATGTATGTATGTATGTATGTATGTATGTATGTATGTATGTATGTATGTATGTATTTTTACCAAAGCATTCAGTGGTCACGCACCACCTAATCCCTATTATTTCATGATGGAAGATGTTCATGGAGACAGTAAGATGCACATTCCATTTTCTCCTCCTATACCAGGTGAATAAACACTAGTAGTTATACCTTGGATAATGTGTAGCTTGTAGAACCCCAGGTTACACTGAGGATAAAATAGAAAGACATGTAGGAGTTAAACTAACTTAGGAACTGCCTGGGTTTAAGACAAAACAAATTCTGTACACTGGGACAGTATAACCTTGATTCTCACACTGAAGGTGCCTTCTGATAAAAATTTAGTGATGGAAACAGAGAAAGTCAGCGAATAAGGAGAGAAATAGTAAAAAATAAATCTTGGAGTTCAGTTAACACATTTTACTGCTTATTTAATGAAAAACTTGTCAATAAGTTATGAAAAAGTACACACTGAGAGGACACTTAACCAGGAATTCCTCTCCTCTTACTTCTTAACTAAGGAAAGTCTTGAGTCATTCATTCCAATCGCTCTACACTTTCCTGCCAGTCAGAGAAAGTACAACAATACTAAACATGTTATCAGGCCAATTAACTAGGATGTCCCACGAAGCCATGGCACTAAACCAACAAATAAAATAACCCCACAATCCCATAATGAGCTTGCTAGTACATTAGCAGCCTCAGCAACAACTTTTTTTCCTTGACCTTGCTGTACATATATAGTACACAACTTTTACCAATTCCATTTTTCATAGGAGTACAGCACATCCACGACAATTACATTAATGTGTTGCACAATCCTACCCTTATCAATGCAATATTTTCATCCCTGCAAAACAAAACTCAGCACTGCATAAGTAATCATCTTTCCTCTTTCCCTTACTCTCTCATCCCTAGTAACCACTAAAAAACTTTGGTCTATATATTTGCCTATTCTTGTCTTTTTATTACATGTGAGGTCATATGATATTTATTCTTTGTGACTGACTTATTTCTCCCAGGTCTTAAATGGGTCATTTAAACTTCAAAATCATTTAGATACTGTTAGCTTTCTAAATCAGTGTTTTCGAAGTCTAAATAATTTATATTTACATATTGTTGTTATGTACCATTGAGTTGCCTGTGACTCATAGTGACCCTATGTACAACAGCTCTGAAGATTGCCCTGTCCTGAATCAGTCTCACTGACTCCAACACACCTACCCCCATTGCCTCAGCTACTGTGTCAATCCATCTCATCAAGGGTCTTCCTCTCCTGAGCTGTCCTTCCACCCTTCTGAGCGTATGATGTCCTTCTCCAGGGACCAGTCCCTCCTAGCCATGTGCCTACTGTTTTTGCTTACCTTTGACTCGGAACCAACCTATAGCTAACTCTCCAGCAGGTAAACTCCAACCCATAGCTGACTCTCCAGCAAGTTTTGAGACACATGGGAGGAAAATGCCCATCTTTCTCTCATGGTGCAGCGGTGGACTTGAACTCTGTGCCTTTGTGTTGGCAGCATGATTACATACCATTAAATCACGAGAGCCCCCTAAAACAATAGCTCTAAAATGTTCTATAGCTTACTGTAGATTATACATCTGGGAGTTGGCAAAGTTGTGATTCAAAACTAATTATTATTTAATGCTACAGCTATGCTCTTCACCAAAATACTGGGTTGCTGCCCAGAGATAGGTACCCAGGCTCAATTCTAGGGTATAGTAAGGAGAAATAAGTAAGAAGGGAATAATTTATTTCTTTGTTCATCTCATTGAATTCTCATTCACTGCTTCTGCTTTGAAAAGTCTCAACAAATTATAGAAATGTCTGATTATTATCAATTTGAGAAAGGATGTTCCCTTTGAATCATCACCCTGTGGAAAGAATACACAAATCCTTAAACTTCACTGAAGGGAAAGATGGAGAGGTATGAATTTTTCCATCAAGTGTATCTGTTACTTAACCTAGTCTTTCATCTTACCAAGTAGAAGGCCATCTGCTCCTATATATTTAATACTAGAATGGTTAAAAGTAAAAAAACAAACAAGCAAACAACAAAAACGCCACAGGATATTAGAGAATGACTTTGTAATGTACACTTCCGAGTTAAAGTGCAGGCTGAAACTTCAAATTTCTTTAATGGGTACAATGCTAGTCTGGCAAATTATTAACAGTTTGGATTTGTTTCAAAAATGTGGTTACATATTTCATTAAGCTCATTACTTACTGGAGCACAAAGCAACCTATAGTAACAAGCATCAAAAGTCTATTTTACAGCCCATATTATGAGCAGATGGAGCATAGATATTAAAAAACACTAAATCTTTTGATTAAGGGCCTGATTATAGTCAGATCAGGATGAAGAATAATGACCCTATACAAAAGTTCTCTGCATTTTAAAATACTACTGGACCTTTACTTCTTTGAAATCAGATAGTAGAGTATTGTAAAATTTGGAATTTGAAAAACAAAAACAAACTCCAACCTCACTAAATAGAGCAGAAATAGGAAGGACATGGTTTGGGTAGATCAAGGGCGGACTTTCTTCTGCTGTTGCCAGATAAATGAGTTATTGCTGTTATCACACAGCAGGGAGTCAACTTTTGGAAGTAATGACTTATAAAGGTAGTACAGGCCAAAAAATAGACATGTTTGTAAGTTCAGAATACCTTTCGATAAATAAACCATTACGTGTTAGATTTTTAATGAGATGTTAAAGAAAGCCAGGATGATTTAGGGAATATTCCTGCCTATCTGAAATTGACACTTCAAATGATCTACCCTGGCACAATAAGACTTGCTTGTAAAAGTAGAAGAGTTTCTGTGAATAAGGGCCATCTTTCCTATTGAATAACAATGATTGGGTCAGTTATTGTTGCTGTATTTGTCCTTGAGTCAATTACGACGTACATAGGCCTAGGAACAACAGAGCAGTATTTTGTCCTAACTTGTGCCATCTTTGGGATCTCTACAAGGCTCAAGCATGTTGGCCTTGATATCCATGTGCCTGGAGAACTAGTATTCCCTTCACTCAACTCCCTGCCATCAAGTTGGTTCTGACTCATAGGCTGTAAATATTAACAGGAGGAGACTGCCTATATTTCCCCTCATGGAACTGGTGGTAAATCCAAACCAAGAAGCAGCATGGTTTTGATTTTATCCAAAAAAGTATCCCAAGCGCTACTGAAAGAGATTGGTTAAGAAGTAGTGAGGGATCTTTAAAGGCACAGATCTGAGATGGAGTGACAACTAGATATTTAATCAATTTAGGTTTGAATACACCTAAGAAATTGACTTAGCTCTGAAATCTTGGGGAAAAGAGTTATTCTTTATGTGATCCATTTTGTGAAATAAATCATTTGTGAAATAAATTTTTAAAAAATCAACCTCATAAAGTGCACCTGATTCAGGCTTTGGTCTTTTCTATCATTTGTTATGTACCAAAAACTAGACAATGACTAAGGATGACGGAAGGAAAATTGATGCCTTTGAGCTCTGGTGTGGTAGAAGGATAGTGAATATCCCATGGACTGAAAAAAGAACAAACAAATATGTCTTGGAGAAAGTGCAGCTAGAGTGCTCCCTGGAGGCAAAGATGATGATGCTTTGTCCTTTATACTTTGGGGATATTCCTTGGAAAGTGAAATCATGCTTGGAAAGATAGAGAATTGGCAAAAAAGAGGAAGACTTCCAAGGAGTTAGACTGACATGGTGGAAAGGCTTCTAGAGTGTCAGAGATGATGAGGATGGCACAGGACTGGGCAGAGTCCAGGTCAGCTGTTTAGAGGGTCACTATGAGTCATACTCTTCGATTATACCTAACATCAACAACATCGGGTTGTTGTAAGGATTAAATTAAGTATATCAAAAGCCAGGAATACAGCCTGCATTTGATTTTTGCAAAGTATTCAATATTGGAACACATATAAACTATTGTTAGTAGTTTCCTGGGACTTGCTACAGTGAGTCTTCTCTTCAGACTGCTACAACTGTAGGCTCCTATATGCTGTCAACTTTAGCTCCTTACATAGCTTTGTAGATGTCCAAGTCACTACTGGAGACTCCTGGGCTCATAGAGTGCCTTCTTCCAAAAACAACTCGAAGCAGCTTAGGAGAAAATGAAACGAGAGCATTTATTTGTCTTTTTCCTATTACCAGATAACTGAATACCCATGTTCCTGGGGTACTGTATTGCTCAAGATCTTATTCAGAGTGATGAAAAGATGGCCTGAGTTTTGATATTCTCCCACTTACGTGATACAGTCATTTATTTGAGTCTCAACTCCCATATTTGAAAGGAAATGGGGGTGATAATAAGATTCTTCCTCTCATAATGTTGTGGGGATGAACTGTAGGTAAACAACCTAGTATATAACAAGCAATGAATTAATATTAGTGATTACTACTTTTCCTTTAATCACTCATGACCCATGTATACCAACAAAAAACAATATAGCCCTCTGTTGGCACTGAAATCATAGCCAGATGCAATAGATGAAACATATATAAACTGCAGCATAATAATCATTCCAATTTGTCATTATCAGATCCCTTGGGGGCCACAGAGTTGCTACAGGTGATCTATAAAACCATATGTGCAAGCATCTTTACTCAAAGTGCTGCAACTCAAAAAAGGAAATAAAATAAAGCAAAGATACCACAGGGGTCGATTCCAAGTTGTTCTGATGTTAAAAAAAGATTCAAATTCCACAGGCAGACATGAACACGCTGTTCTTGTGTTCCATCAAGATATGAAAACATAACAAAAAAGACTGCAGTTATAAATGACAACTTGATTTGTTTTGAGTTACTTCATAAATCTTACAAAATATAGCTCATTAGACATTTAGAAATATATACTCATTTTGATAGATCTTAAATAAATAACAGCAACATCTTCATAAAAAAGAAGGTTGCTACTATTGTCTCTTTTATTAAAGGATTACATCATATGGAAATTAATTACTCTCAAAGTACCATGGGACATAGAAATCCAAAGAATTTGGTAATTATAATGGCTTATGTCACCAAAAAAAGTCTTAATAAAATGAGAATATTGTTAACAGCACTTGAAAATCAATGAGAACAAACCATAGTTGTAATTCAAATAATATTCATACATATTTAAAAAATACTTTAGTGTTTGAGGATAAAATATGTCTTGAATGTTTAGATGTAGCCATGTACACAGCTATATCCTTTCAGCATCTGTAAAACGTAAAATCTGTATGAAGGGGTTTAAACAAACCCATCTGCTTGGTGGTATGTCAGCCGTAAGGAGACTATGAGACGGCTAGTTTTTGGAAGTCAGGTATCTTTCTTTTTAATGCTTCAATTTTTATATGCCTTATAGGTTAGGGCCTTAAGATCCTTTTGTTCAGTTAGGAGAGACTTCAATCCATGTCATTTTAATTGATACACAAATACATTCTTATATCTCTAAATAAGAATGAATAGAGCAAAGAAATATATGTAATGATATCACTTTTTTGTGTAACCCTGGGAAATTTTGCAGTTTGGGCAATAACTGAAACTCTCTGCTGAAATTATAAAAGGTATCTATGCATGGTGCAAAACTGGGAAAGGAGTGCACCAGGGTGTCTTATCTTCATATCTTTTCAATCTATATGTGGAACAGATCACTGGGGAGGCTGGGCTTTGTGAGGAGAAATGTGGGTGGCATCAGGGCAACCTGCATTATGCAGATGACACAACCTTCTTTGCTGAAACTGAGGGGGACCTGAGGTATTTGCTGCAGAATGTCATGGATTACAGTATTCCATATCAACTGAACCTCAGTATCAAGAAAATAAAGATTCTCACCACTGGCCCAATTGGCAGCACAATGATAAATGGAGAACAGATTGAGATTGAGATTGATCACAAATTTAACTTTCTTGGTTCCAAGATCAACACTATTGGTGCCAACAGTAGGATATAAAAAGATGAATTGCATTAGGAAAATAAGCTGTCAGAGACCACGCCAGAGTGCTGAAGTGCAATGATGTCAGTCTAAAGACTAAGACGTGCCTGATCCAAACGTGATTTCCACAATTACTTTCTATCTAACAGAAAGCTTGACAATGACTAAGGATGATTGAAAAAGAATCAATGCCTTTGAGTTGCAGTGCTACAGAATAGTATTGAACTGTTGAGAAGAAAAAGGTTTATCCTCAGGAGGATGAAATCAAGTTGTTCCTTGGAGGCAAGGATTTTGGAGCTCCTGTCATGTTGCCAGGAGGGGCCAATCCTTGGAAAAGGACATCAAGTTTGGGAAGGTGGAGGGACAGTACAGGCAAGGAAGACCCAGGATGAGATGGATTGACCTAGTAACTGGGGTATGGGAATAGTGTATCAGAGAAAGCAAGATTGGCTCAGGATATGATAGGGTTCAAAGCTATTGTATATATGTTTGCTATGACAAAACCATGGTATTCTTGTACTCAAAACTCAAATTCATTACCTTCAAGTTAGAATTGATTCATAGATTACCCAGCAGGGACCTTCCAGATGAAATAGGTCATATCACCAGGGCTTCCTCTATGTACTGTTGTTATTGTTGTGCACTATCACATCAGAACCAACCCATAGATAACCCTCTAGGGGTTTTCAGTGACAGATAATCAAACAGTAATCAAATAGATAATCAAATCTTCCATGCAACAGCTTGTGGGTGTGAGCCATGTTCCTTCAGGATTACAGCACACCTTCTTAACCACTAGGCCATCAGAGCTCTCTATTGTTGTTGCCATCATTGTTGTGTACTATCCAGTCAGAACTGACCCATAGATAACTCTCTGGTCAATTTTCAGAGGCAGTGATTTGGATAGGAGGAAATTGCACATATTGAAGGCTGCATTACTTGATCTGCAGCAACAAGTGCTTCAAGTCCTCTTCACTTTCTGCAAGTAAGGTTGTGTCCTCTGCATAGAATAGCTTATTGATGTTGTTGTTTTTGTCGTTATGTGCTGTTGCGTCGCTTGCGACTCATAGCGATCCTATGTACAACAGCCCTAAACCCTGCTCTATCCTGTGCCAATCTCATTGCCCCTGACACTCCCATCCTGATTATCCCAGTCACTGAATCAATCCACCTCATAGAGGGCCTCCCCCTCCTGTGCTGTCCCTCCACCCTCCCAAGCATGATGTCTCTCTCCAAGGACCTGTCTCTCCTCACAATATGTCCAAAGTATGTCAGACAAAGCCTCAGAATCCTTGCCTCCAAAGAGCCACCCGGTTTAACCCTCTCCAGGATGAATCTGTTTGTTTTCCTAGCAGTCCATGGTACTCTCAATACTCTTCTCCAGCACCACAGCTCAAAGGCATCAATTCTCCTTCTATCCTCCTTGGTCATAGTCCAACTCTCTGATGCATAACAAGTGATTGCAAAGACCATGGCCTGTATCAGACCCACCTTAGTCTCCAGAGAGACACCATTGCTCTTCAGTACTTTGGAGAGGTCCCTAACAGCAGACTTTCCCATGGCAAGGCGCCTTTTTGTGCCAAGAGTGTTGACTGTGGAGCCAAGCAAACTAAAGCTGTGAACAATCTCAATCTCTTCACCATCCATCCTGAGGCTGCCAATTGGTCCAGTGGTGAGAATCTTTGTCTTCTTGACATTGAGCCTCAATCGATATTGGAGGCTGCAGTCCTTGACCCCTTGCAGCAGGTGCTTCAGGTTCTCCTCAGCAAGCAAGGTTGTGTCATCTGCATAATGCAGATTGTTGATAGATCGTCCACCAATCGTGACCCCATATTTCCCCTTATGGAGCCCAGCCTCCCAGATAATCTGTTCTGCATACAGGTTGAAAAGGTATGCAGATAGGATGCATCCCTGGTGTATGCCCCTCCTAATTTTGAACCATGCAGTGTTCCCTTGCTCTGTTCTGACGACTGCCTCCTGGTCCAAGTATAGGTTTCGCATTAGCACGATCAAGTGTTCTGGGATTCCCATTCTTCTCAAAGTCAGCCACAGTTTGTTATGATCCACGCAGTCAAATGCCTTTGCATAGTCAATGAAACACAGGTAGACATTCCTCTGTTATTTTCTGCTTTCAGCTAAGATCCATCTAACATCAGCTACAATATCCCTAGTACTACGACCCCTTCTAAACCCAGCCTGGACTTCTGGCAGTTCTATGCTGATGTGCTGTTCCAGTCATTTTTGGATAATCTTCAGTAGAATCTTGCTTGCATGTGAAATCAATGAGATTGATCTATAGTTTCCACACTCTGTTGGGTCACCTTTCTTTGGGATGGGAACAAATACAGATCTCTTCCAGTCATTTGGCCAAGTGGTTGTTCTCCAGATTTCTTGGCACAAATTGATGAGCACGTCCAGGGCAGCATCTGTTAGCTGAAATATGTCAATTGGTATACCATCTATTCCTGGAGCCTTATATTTTGCCATTTCCTTCAAAGCAGCTTATTGATGAGTCTCCCTCAATGCCACTTTCCTACTTATTGAGTCCAGCTTCTTGGATAATTTGATTAGGATACAGATTTAAAAGGTATGGAGAGAGTATATAACCTAGCACATTCCCTTCTCAATTTCAAACCATGCAGTGCTTCCATGCTCTGTTCACATAACAGCCTCCTGGTCTGGGTATAGGTTCTATATTAGCACTATCAAGTGCTTTGGGATTCCCATTGTTCTCAGTGTCAGCCACAATTTGTTATGATGCACACAGTCAAATGACTTCACGTAGTCAATAAAGCACAAGCAGACATTCTTCCGGTGTTCTGTATTTTTAGTCAGGATCTATCTAACATAAGCATTGATATCTCTGTTGCCATGGCCTCTTCTAAATCCTGCTTGAACTTCTGGCATTTCCCTATCTATATTCTGTTCTATCCGGTTTTGAATGAGCTTCATTTTTGCTTGCATGTGATAACAATATTGTTCCATAATTTCCACATTCACTTGGATCACTTTTCTTGGGAATGGGAACAAATATGGACATTTTCCAATCCGTTAGCCAAACAGCCATCCTTCAAATTTCCTGGCATAGACTGGTGAGTGCATACAAGGCAGTATCTCTTAATTGATACAAGTCAATTGGTATCCCATCAATTCCTGGGGTCTTGTTTTTTGCCAATGCCTTCAATGCAGCTTCCACTTCCACTATAATTACTATTGGGTCCTGTTCATATGGTATTTCCTGAATTTTTTCAATGTCAATCAATTCTTTCTGATACAGTGACTCTTTGTCTTCCCTACATCTTCTTTTGAGGATTTCTGGGTCATTCAATATATTGTCCATAGCATCTTTCAACATTGTGACACGGGGCTTAAATTTTTTTTCAGTTCTTTCAGCTTGAGAAATGCAGAGTGATTTCTTCCCTTTTTATTTCCCAATTCCAGCTCTCTCCACATTCCTTTATAATACTTTGCTTTGTCCTCTCCAGCTGTCTTTTGAATGGTCTGTTCAGCTCCTTCACTTTGTTAGACCTGTTTACCTTTAGATTTGGCTTCTTGACATTCAAGTGCAATCTTGAGAGTATTTTCTGCCATCCATTTTGATTTTTTCTTTCTCCTCTGTTTTTGTAATGACCTTTTGCTTTCTTCATGGATGATATCCTTGATATCCCACAACTTATCTGGTCTTCTATCATTGGTGTTCAGTGCCTCAAATCTATTCTTGATGATCATAAAATTCAGATGGGGTTGATTCAAGATCATATCATGGTTCCTGTGTACTTATTTTAATTTCCTTTGTCCTCAATTTGAACTTGCATATGAGTAACTGATGATCTGATCCACAGTCAGAACAGTACATAGATAGGGAATTGCCAGAAATTCAAGCAGGATTTAGAAGAGGTCATGGCACCAGGGATATTATTGTTTAATGTCAGATGGATCATGGCTGAAAGTAAGGAATACCATAAGAATGCGTATTTGTGCTTTATTGACTGTGCAAAGGCATTGAATTGTAAGGATCATGACAAGTTGTGGCTGACATTGAGAATGATGGGAATCCCAGAGCACTTGATTGTGCTCATGAGGAATCTATACCTGGATCAGGAGGCTGTTGTGTGAACCTAGCAGGAGAGCAATGCATGGTTTGGAATTAGGAAGGGAGTGTGTCAGGGTTGTATTCTATGCCCATATCTGTTAAACCTATATGCTGAGCAAATTATCCAAGAAGTTTGACTCCACGAAGAGGACTGTGGCATCAGGATTGAAGGGTGACTCAAAAATAACCTGCATTATGCAGATGACACAACCTTACTTGCTGAAAGTGAGAAGAACTTGAAGCACTTGTTGGAGAAGATCAAGGAATGTAGTCTTCAGTATTGATTGCATCTCAATATCAAGAAAACAAACATTCTTACCACTGAACCAATAGGCAGCATCATAATGGATGGAGAGGAGATTGAAACTGTCAACAGTTTCATCTTGTTTGGATCCACAATTAACACTCTTGGGACCAGCAGCCAGGAAGTAAGGAGACACAGAGTGCTGGGAAAATCTGCAGTTAGGGGCCTT
The DNA here is from genome assembly GCF_000299155.1 of Elephantulus edwardii. Classification (NCBI taxonomy): domain Eukaryota; kingdom Metazoa; phylum Chordata; class Mammalia; order Macroscelidea; family Macroscelididae; genus Elephantulus; species Elephantulus edwardii. The sequence continues at coordinate 1,623,862 of NW_006399881.1, forward strand.
TCCAAATTATTTTGGAGTAATTCAGTTTGAGGACTTAGTTGTGTCTGATTCAGGCCATAGTCTTTCTGCTTAGTAGCTATGCATCCAACACCTGGAAAATGAATAAGGATGACAGAAAAATAATTGACACCTTTGAGCTGTGGTGTTGGAGGAGAACACTGAACATCTGATGCATGGCCAAGATAATGAACATATGTGTCTTGGAGAGGGTACAGCTTTGCTCTTTGGAGGCAAGAATGATGCGGCTTCATATCATATACTTTGGACATATTTCTGTACTGTTTCTTGGAGAGAGACATGATGTTGGGAAGTGTGGAGGGCTCATGAAAGAGAGGAAGACTCTGAACCAGGAAGACTGACATGGTGACTGCTACAATGGGCTCTTGTGTGTCAGGAAATAAAAGGATGGCACAGGACAGGACTGGTTTCAGATCTTTTGTTTGTAGGTCACTATTAGTTGGACTTGACTCGATGGCACCTAACAACAAGAAGAACTACAACAACCATCTAAGTAGGAACCAGTAGTAATAAAGAATGAAGTTGAAGTTGCAGTGAGGGCACTGACAAAGTATAAGGCCCCAGGAATTTGTGGGATACCAATTGACTTGTTTCAGTTAACAGATGCAACCCTGGATAGACTCAACAGTCTATGCTAGGAAATTTGGAGGACAGCCGTCTGGCCAGTGGATTGCAACGAGTCCTTATTTGTTCCCATTCTCAAGAAAGGTGATCCAACAGAATGTGGAAACTATCAAACAACATCATTAATATCACATTCAAGCAAAATAATTCTGAAGATTATTTTAAAAATTGCTGTAACAGTACATAGATAGGGAACTGTCAGAAGTTCAAGCAGGATTTAGAAGAGGTCGTGGCCCCAGGTATACCATTGCTGATGCCAGATGGATCCTGGCTGAAAGTAAAAAATATCAGAAGAATGTCTTTTTATGCTTTGTTCACTAAAGGCATTTGACTGTGTGGATCATAACACATTATGGGTAACATTGAGAAGAATGAGAATTCCAGAACACTTAATTATATTCATGTGAAACCTATACCTAGATCAAGAGACTATTATGGGAGCAGAGCAAGGGACCACTGTTGTTGTTGTTATGTGCCTTAAAGTCACATGTGACTTATAGTGACCCTATATACAACAGGTCTGAAGCCTGTCCTGTCCTGACCTACTCTCACTGACTCCAATACACCTTTCCCTATTGTCCTAGTTACTGTATCAATCCATCTCATCTGGGGTCTTCCTCTCCTGTGCTGTCCCTCAACCCTTCTGAGCATGATGTCCTTCTCCAAGGATCTGTCCCTCCTGACCACATTCCCAAAATATGTGAGACAGAGCTTCAAAATCCAAGGAGAAACTTGTTTTCACTCTCTCCAAGAAAGACATACTTGTTTTCTTAGTGGTCCATGGTATGTTCAAGTCTCTTTTCCAGCACCACAACTTAAAGGCATAAATTCTTTTATCCTCCTTAATCATTGTTCAGCTCTCTGATGCATAGCAAGTAATTGCAAAGACTATGGACTAGATCAGGCGCACCTTAGTCTCTAGACTGACATTTTTGTTTCTTAGTACTCTAGAAAGGTTTCTGAAAGCAGATTTACCTAATGCAATTGGTCTTTTGATTTCCTGACTGCTGGTGCAAAAAGTGTTGATTGTGAAGCCGAGTAAGCTGTAAGTGTTAACAACCTCAATCTCTTATCCATCCATCCATCATGGTGCTGCCAGTTGGCCCATGGGTGAGAATCTCTGTCATTTTGATGTTGAGCTTCAATCCATATTGAAGACTACAGTACTTGACTTTCTGCAGCAAGCACTTCAGGTCCTCCTTCGTTTCAGTAAGCATGGTTGTGTCATCTGCCTAACATGGATTGTTGATAAGTTTTCCTCCAATCCTGATGCCACATTTTTCCTCATAATACCCAGCCTCCCTAATCACCTGTTCAGCATATATATTGAAAAGATATGGAGACAGAACACAGGGAACAGTGTTGTTACTGTTTTTATGTGCCATCAAGTTGCCTGTGATTCATAGAAATCCTATGTACAACAACTCTAAAATCTGCTCTATCCTGTGCCAATCTTATAAACTCTGATACAACTACCCCCATGACCCCAGTCACTGAATCAATCCATCTCATTGAGGGTCTTCCTCTCCTACACTGTCCCTCCAGGCTCCCAGGCATGAAGTCCCTCTCCAATGACTGGTTCTGCCTTGTGACATATCCAAAGTATGTCAGACGAAGCTTCAGAATCCTTGCCTCCAAGGAGTAGCCTGGTCTCATCCTCTCTAGGAATAGCTTGTTTGTTCTCCTAGCAGTCCATGTTATATTCTATTCTCTTCTCTAGCACCATAGCTCAAATTATCCACTACATGGTTTCAAATTAAGAAAGAAATGTGTCAGGGTTGTATTCTTTCTCCATACCTATTCAGTCTGTATGCTGAGCAAATTATTTGAGAATTTGGATTTTATGAAGAAGAATGTGTCATCAAGATCAGAGGAAGACTCATCAATAACCTGTGCTATGCAGATTATACAACCTTGCTTGTTGAAAGTGAGGAGGATTTGAAGCAGTTTTTGCAGAAGATAAAAGAATACAGCCTTCAACATGGATTGCATCTCAATGTCAATGAAGAAAAAAGATTCTTAACATTGGACCTATAGACAATATCATAATAGATGGATAAAAGATTGAAACTGTCAACAATTTCATCTTACTTAGATCTACAATTAACATTCTGGGTTCCAGCAGTCAGGAAATCAGGAGATACATTACACTGGGAAAGTCTGCAGTCAGGGACCCTTCCAAATTATTCAGGAGCAATGATGTCACTTTGAGGACTAAGGTAAAACTGATTCATGCCATGGTTTTCTTATCATTTTCTCTGATTTTGAGAGCTGGACAGAAGGATAGATAGGATAAGAATGAAAGAAATAGAATTGATGCCTTTGAGGTGTGGTATTGGAGAAGAGTACTAAACAGCTCGTGGACTGCCAAAAGAATAAACAGCTTTTAATAGACAAAGTGCTAGTCAATAGGCCTTTTATTGTAAGAACTACCTTCCCTCTGTAACTTGATTTGTGCTACTATTAGAGCCTCTACTTGGAATATTACTGCTTTTTTAATTTTTGACTCATGTACTTTTAACTTGTTAGTTAAATTTGTGTCTTCTAGGCTGCAACACTTCCATGATACATCTTTAAGGATATGAACATGTATGGCTAAGCACAATTGATAACAGTGCATCTAAATTCCAAAATCAATCTCCATAATAGTCTATGTGTTTCCTACTGCCAAAGGGGCCCTTTAGAGTAGTGAGAGAAGATCTTCACCCTGAAACCCACAGCGTCCCTTTTCAGCAGGAAGTAGCTAAGAGAATACGCCATCCCCTTTTCCTTATGAATCAGGGTGAAGTCTCTCTCAGGGAGGAGTGATAGGGAATGGCAAAGGACACACCGACAAAGGAGATTAATCAGAACTGACTTTGACAAGCACTGTGGCAATTGGACAATTAAAACAGACATTCGGATGGCGGGGAAGAAGAACAAACTGGGGAGGAGGGTAGAGAAAATAGTGCAACAATGAGTGAATGAAAACCCAAAATCTCTGTAAATGTTCATTAAACTTAATAAAATTTAATAATTAAAAGAATAAACAGCTTTGTCTTAGAGAAAATGCAGCCAAAAGTGCTCCTTGGAGGTAAAGATGATAAGGCTTAGCCTTACATACTTTAGGCATGTTATAAGGAGAAGGTATTCCTGGGAGAGGGGCATTGTGTTTGGAAAGGGTCAGAGAAATAGAGGAAGACCTTCAATCAGGTGAATTGAGGTAGTGACTGTTGCAATGGGCTCTAGTGTGTCAGAAAATATGAGGCTGGCACAGGACAAGATAGGGTTCAGATGGGTGGTTCATAGGATCATTATGGATCGTATTTGGCTCGATGGCACTTAGCAGCAACAACAACAGGGCCTCTACAAGGAAAAGTCTGATAACCCAATTGTAAAATATGCAGAAGACATGGAAAGACTTAACAAAGGAGGACATTCCAATGACTAACAGACACATTGTTGTTGTTGTTGTTTGATGCCATCGAGTAGTAGACGACTCATAGCGACCCTGTGAACGAACGGCCTGAGCACTGTTTGTACAAAATGTTTCTGGAGGCAAGCCATTTCGAAGTGGATGCCGCTCCTGCTTCCAGGCTTGATTTAGTCGGGAAGCTCCAGCCAACACTGTCTACCATGGGTGCCCATTACCACGATTGGCACATCACAACAGACACATTGAGAAATGCTCAAAATCATTGGCAATAAACAATAAGAGAGATGCAAATATAAAAACACAATCAGATACCATCTCACCCCAGTAGCAATGGCAAAGTTTAACACAGGACAGCAAGTAATAAATGTTGGAGAGGATGTAGAGAAATAGGAATTCTTATATCTGGTGGGATTGTAAAATGGTACAACCACTCTGGAAGGCAGTTTGGTGGTTCCTCAAAAAGTTGAATATAGAAATCCCTTATGACCCAACTATTGCACTACTAGGAATATACCCCAAGTAAAATAGAACTGAGACATAAACATACATTGGTATAATTATATCCATAGTAGCACTTTTCACAATAGCAGAGACATGCAAACAGCCAAAATGTCCATCATCAAGTAAATGGATTGATAAATTATGGCACAGTCATACAATAGACTATCATGCAGCACTAAGGATGAACATTATCTTGTGAAATACTATATAATCTGCAAGAGAGTCTAGAGAGCATTATGCTGAGTAAACGAAATCAGTTTTATAAAGACAAATAATGTGTAAACGCATTATTGTAAAAATAGGATAACTCCTAAGATGTGTATAAAAATCCAAAACAGGGCAGGGAGATGGACTGTGCAGAGGAAGGACATCACTAGGATAACTGAGTTTGGTAGCTGGAGGGTGAATGAAGGAATTAGGACGCATCCAATGGGGACCTGAAAACACAGAGTAATGGTAGCCATAGATCAATGGTGAATATTTTTTTAAAACATTCTGTGAATGATCATGTGAAACACAATGTGAATGAAGGAATATGTGAAACATAATGTGCATGAATGAAACAAAATGCATTAGAAACTTGAATTACTATAAAATTTTAAAAAAGAATTGGTCAATACTGAACCATGTCAGGAAGTCACAAACAATAAAGAAATCATGGCAATGATAGAAGAAGTTCTGCACTGAAGTTACTGACAACAAATAAGACACCAGGTATTAATGGAGTATCAATTGAAGTGCTTCAGCAAACAGATAAAGCCTTGCATATACTCCTCAGTCTATGGGGAAAAAAAGAAAAAAGAAAAAAGCTACCATGCTAACTGAGTGTAAGACATGTACATCTTGCTTCACCATTTCTAAAAAGAAAAGGTAATTAACAGAATGTGGAAATTATTCTGCAATATTATTAATATTATCTGGAAGTAAAACTTTCCTGAAGGTTTTAATTAATGTTGTTGCTGTTAAGTATCATTGAGTTGTAGGTGATCATAGCAACCCTATGATTGAAAGTCTTGAACATTAAAACTTTCATCTTATCTCTAAGTTCATAGAGTTTCCAGAGGCAAGCTATTAGTACATCAACAGAGAACTGCCAGAAATGTAATTTCTATTCAGAAGAGGGAGTGGTATGATGAATATCATCAGTAATATCAGATGGATTTTGGAAAACAGAATACCAGAAAACCCTTTATTTTCTTATCCTGATTATTCAAAGTAATTCTACTGTGTATATCACAAAAAATTATGAAGAATATTGAGAGAAATCGTAATCCAATGTTAAACATATGAAACCTATACATAGATCAAGAAGTACTTGTTTAAAAAGAACAAGGTGACACTGACTGGTTTAAAATCAAGAAATAACCACAACAAGATAAAAGTAAACAACCCAATTGCAAAATAAGAAAACATTCAGATGGCAAACACACACATGAAGAAATGTTCAAAATCCCTAGCTCTAAGAGATGCAAATCAAAACATCTATGAGATGAGATAACATCTCACCCCAGTAACAATAGCAAAGTTCAACAGAGCAGCAAACAACAAATGCTGGTGAGGTTATGGAGAAACTGGAACCCTTATTCACTGTTGGTGGGAGTTTAAAATGGTACAACCACTATGGAAGGGAGTATGGTGCTTTCTCAAAAAGTTGGAAATGGAAATACCATTTGACCTAGCAATTCCACTACAGGGAATATACCCTAAAGAAATCAGAACTGCCACCTAAACAGATATATGCACACCCATGTTTATTTCTGCATTGTTCATAAGATCAAAGAGATGGGAACAAATCAAGTGCCCATCAACAAACAAAGAGATAAAGAAGCTGTGGTATATTCCCACAATGGAATACTATGTAGCACTGAAAAACAAGGAACTCACTAAATATTGTACAAAATGGGTGACCCATTATGCTGAGTGAAATATCTCAGTCACAAAAGAACAATTACTACATAATGCCACTGTTATAAAAAAGGACTGGCATGGGGATTGGGGGGAAAGTGAGAAAAGAGGGGATAAATAATGTACACTGCATTGAAACAGATGAGGAATAGAACTGCTTAAAAGGAATGTATGATTAGGTATTATTTGCATGACAACAGTCCAGAATAAAAGCTGCATAATAAAGTGGACTAGAAGTGAAGGTGGGAGGATTATACAACAATCCAAGATTTTTTTTTCCAAAAGAAAAGTGAACTTGTGGGGTGGGCAGGGAGGAAAATGTGTAACAATGAATAAATGGAAATCCAAGTTTTCTATAAATTTCATTAAAATCTTAATTTTAAAATAGAAAATCAAGAAATGTGTGTGTCAGACTTGTATCCTTTCTCCATACCTACTCAATCTGTATACTGTGCTAATAAGTTAAAATTTGAACTGTATATATAGGGAGAAAATTGTGGCATTAGGAATGTGGAGGAAAACTCAAACAATTTGTGTTTTGCAGATGATACAACCTTGCTTACAGAAAATTAAGAAGACTTGAAGCATTTACAGAACATGATCAAAGACTACAGCCATATGGGATTCATCTGATCATCAAGAAACTAAAAACCCTTCATCATTGGAGAAAAGAACAAAGATACCAATTTTATTTGAATCCACAGTCAACATCCTTACTAGCTGTAGTCAAGAAATCAAAAGATATTTTGCATTGGGAAATTCTGCTGTCAAGGATCTCCTTAAAGGGCCAAACAGCAAGGATATCAAAAGGGCCAAACAGCAAGGATATCATTTCAAAGACTTAAGTTTGCCTAATGTAAGTGTGGTATTTTCAGTTTCCTCCTATGTGTTTGAAAGTTGGGCAATGAATATGGAAGGCCAAAGAAGAATGTATGCCTTTGTATTGTGTTAGGTAACAGAATTGAATATATTGTGTACATTAATAGAATGACTAATTGTGTATTAAAGATTTTAGCATTTATTAAGAGGGGTTAGTCCTTGGACTGACACATGACTGTAACAATGGCCTTAAGCAGAACAGATATGAGGATGGCACATTGGCACATGATAGGGCAAAGTTCAGATCTGTAGTTTTTAAGATCACAATGAGTCATAGTTGTCTTGATACCTCCTAACTACAACAATATATATTTCAGACATAGATATTACATACGTATATATATGTGTATATGTATATATATATATATTTATATTTATTATATTGTTGTTGCTAGGTGTCACTGAGTCAAGTATGACTCACAGTGACCCTATGAACAACAGACTGGAACCCTATCCTATCTTGTGCCATCCTCACACCTCTGACACACTTGAGCCCACTGATGCAGTCAATCTATCTAATTATAGGTCTTTTCTCTTGTACTTATCCTCTACCTTTCCACATATGATCTCTTTCTTCAAACAATAACCTCTCCTAACAACATGCTCAAAGTATGAGAGATGAAGCTTTGCTATCTTTGCCTCCAAGGAATAATCTGGCTGTACTCTGCCCAAGATAAATGTATATTCTTTTGGCATCCATGTGATAATCAGGATTATTCTTCAACAGGACAACTCAAAGGAATCAATTCTTTTCTTTCATCCTTATTTATTGTCCTCAGATGCATGGCAAGTGATTGAAAAGATCATGGTCTGAATCAGGTACAACTTAGTCTTCAAATTGACATCATTACTCTTCCATATTTTCCTCCTGTCTCTTCTCTCTTGATATGGATATAAAGAGAGAGAGAGAGATCAAAATTGTTGATTCTAGATATTAATTCCATATGCACACATACAAATACATCTATATTTCAAGCTTCGGTAGAGCAGAGCATTATGTAGGGAGTTACACTGCTAAATCAAATGTGATACCTTTTCAGTGGTTTGACCCTACTAGTGGCTCCTTGGAGAAAGAGAAATTATCACCTCCCATTCAATGCACATCCCCTGAAAATCTGCTAGAGGGTCATTTATAAGTCAGTTCTGATTTAACAACAGTGAGTACCTGAATATTATATGATTGATTTGTGTAATTCTTAAAGGGGTTTGATCCTTTTTTCAAATTTGAATCTGTCAGCTAGAATTGGCAATCTCAAAATGTCAAACTTTAATGCTGAGTCTCTCTAACACAGTTAGTAGAGTTTCTCAAAAGTTATATATAAAACAGTATTTTTAATTTAATCAAATATCCTTTTGATATTACTGTAACTCCCTTGTTGTGTACCATAGAGTCAGAACTGACCCATAGCTGACCCTCTGGTAGGTTTTCAGAGGCAATAATTTCACAGGAGGAGATTGCCCATCCTTCTCCTTCAGAGCAGCTGGAGGCCTCAAACCATGTGCCTTTGAGATTGCAGTTCTGCTTCTTACCACTAGGCCACCAGACCTTCCTCCCTTATGTGTCATATTTTCTATTCTTTAGTTGGCAGTGCTTAACATTTTTGTTTTTGACATTTCATTCATCAACTTTTCTGTGAAATATTTAATAATTTGTAAATAAGTGGAAAGGTGGACTAGAGATTTCAATAAGTTTTTGTAATTTTAGTCAAATGATGATAACTTTTGAGATGTAAAATATGTCAAACTATCTGTTATTCTGAAAACTAGGAGCATGGCTTCATATTATATTTGAGTGATTAGAAAAGATTGAAAATATGTTCTAGAATAGATGGTTTGCTCATCCTGGAACAACAGAAAGCTATTAAAATATATTAAAAATGAAAAGAAATTCTCACTCACCCTTTGACAATTCACAAACATGTAATCATTCTAGAAATGATAAATATAAGGGGAAATTGCCTTTTGTAGCTGAATCAGGGTTTATATTCCAGAGAGGTGGGTAACAAAGGTACTTTAATTTCCTTTTTTTCTCCCTTAATTTTATCTTACCCAAAATGTCCATGCTTATGTGATACATTATCTAACAACATCGGATTTGTCGTCACAAATGAGCAAAAGAGCTCTTCTCTCAGGGAAAGTCACCAAGGCTACAAAGAGAAATGAGAAAGGGCAACACAGCCCTAAGAGTTTCCATTCATAAGTCAGGAATAAGCATGAATACTGCATTATTCTTTCTCTTTTTCAGGCAGTTCTGAAAAGATTGACCTCAGTGGAATGGGTGCAAATTTGTATAATGTTTCATTTCCTTCGAGCAACTTTAGGATTGCTAACCATTACATGAGGCCAGACAACAATCACTGAAAAGATTAATGGCTCACCCTTATCATTACTTCCGAAGAAAGAGGAGTCATGCCAAGGTCATGGCAAGGTTGATCACGGAAAAGATGTTTGCTTGTTGGAATGAGTGAGATGTCTGTCGGCCTGATAGGATAGAAGAGAACCAATTGCACATCATTCAATATTAAGTTGTCCAATAAGGCTGTCTCATGTCAAAGGGTATAACTGGATAAAGCATGCATGGAGAATATTTCTAAAACTCTGCTGGCTTACATTCTTTGGCAAGAACCATGAGATGAAAACCCTTCATCTATCGAAAAGTTATTTATCCCCTTGTTATAAAAGGAAAGGAGGAAGGGAAGGATAAAGTAAGCAAGCTGATTTATGCTTTAGAGTTGTGTCTTCAGTTCTTTGTGTGTGAAGTATATTGATAAACTGATAGACTGTGTTCAATAATAAAGCATCAAATAGCCTCAGGGGCTAGGTGGAAATGGAACGACAGACTTCCCCCAAATTTCTTCAATGATTTATCAGTTAGTTAGTGATCAGTTATTTTGGAATAGGAAATAACAACAACAACAGAAATATATAATAGGTCCCCCATACATTGAGCAGTGAGCTACTGTGTGCCCACACTGATTGAGAATCATATTGACAGCAAATGATGCCAGCTTCCAATCAAACTTAAGCACAATAAAGTTGTTTATTTGCCAGGGAATAGAGAAAAAGAAGGTCAAAAGATAAAAAGTATGTGGTAGTGGGCAGAATATGGTAATTTGGGGAGATAGTTATGATTATTATTGTTAGATGCCATTGAGTTAAATCTGATTCATGTGGCAAAGTAAAACTGCTTCATGGGAGTTTCTTTATGAGAATAGATCTTGAGGTCTTTCTTTGGCAGAGATGCTGTGTGGTTTTGAACCATCAACTTTTTGATTAGTAGTGCTGCATCACCAAGTATCTTTAAATATGTCAACATAAAGGAGCAAGAAAGGACACAACTTTCCAATTGTGGTGTTAGATTAAAAGGTGGACAGATTGTGGCACTGCTGTGGACAAATGGTGGCAACGTGTGACCTGAGGCTTCTTGCATTTGTGCTGGCCACAGTTAAAAGCTTGGCTGTTCTTGACAGATGTTTGAAGGAGAAATTAATTTATAATTTATCCAGGGCAAACTTTGCTGGATAAGTTGGATTTGACTGCTAAACTGAAACTGGAACTTGGACTTGGTGAGGAATTGTGCCTTAGGACTGCTTGACTGAAACTTGGATTTGCACTGGATGATTTTCTTTGCCTCCCTCATTCTCCCACTTACTTCACTAATAAACACCATTCTTGGTAATACATCTTCGAGTCTCTGAGTCAGAAATGAAGAAAAGAACCTCTTGCTTTTGATGTGATTCTACAAGTACCATGGGGCTGGACTAAAAACTCTTTATCTGCTTTCTGCTCTGGAGTGGTGAAGGGCTGCGCTATTTTCATTCCCTTCAGTCCATTCAGAGAGATGTTCCCAGCCCTGTGCCTCTATGGACCATCTTCAGCTCTTTAGACACCTATTAATTTCCACCCATCTTAAAGCACCGTATTTGATTTCTGTTTGCTCTGGTCAGATGTCTGAAATTACGACAGGAAACTTCTGATTTTAAAGGTTTGGACACAAATCACTATAATATCTAGGGCCCACCATATACATAAACATAGACATTGAGATTCTCCAAAAATAATTATTCATCAGTCAAAGCCAACATCTGGATTTGTAGCATTTCATAAATTTGAATTAATCTCTGGACAAGCACTAGGGACTACTATACATGAAACTTTCATTAGGACACACTTACACAGAGAGGAGAGTGCAGAAAAGGGCACAGTTGAAATGTGTGGTTCATAGGGTCTCTATGAGCTGTAGTCAACTTGATGCCGCCGAAGAACAAGATAAATAAATGAATCTTGCAAATGACTCCTCCTAGCTAATTTTAAAATAGAAATAGCTTTCTAGTTGAATGGGGCACAATATGTTATTCTGAGGATCTTAAAGCCTGACATTTAGAAAAATACTTTATGATGCAACCTCACTACTATTCTGAGATAGGAGGGGCAAGCTAGAATACAAAATTAATCTCTAAACTTTGATACTTGGACCAAGAGGCAGTCGTCAGGAGAGAGCAAGGAGACACTACTTGGTTCAAAATCAAGAAGAGGATCCATCAGGGATGTATTTTGTCTCTATACCTTTTCAATCTGTATGCAGAACAGATCATCCAAGATTCTGAGCTATATGAGGAGGAATGTGGCACCAAGATTGGTGGAAGAGTCATCAACAACCTGCGTTATGCAAATGACACAACCCTGCTTGCTGAAACTGAGGAGGACCTGAAGTGCTTGCTGCAGAAGCTCAAGGCCTTAAATATGGATTGAGGCTCAACATCAAGAAAACAAAGATTCCCACCACTGGACCTATTGGCAGCATCAGTATGGATGGTGAAGAGATTGAGATAGTTAATAGTTTTAGTCAAAACTCTTGGTAACAGCAGACAGGAAATCAGAAGACTAATTGCATTGGGAAAGTCAGCTGTGAGGGACTTCTCAAGAGTACTGAAGAGCAATGACATCCGGCTGGAGACTAAGGTGCTCCTGTTCCAGGCTATAGTCTTTGCAATTATGTGCTATGCATAGGAGAGTTGGACAGTGAATAGGGATGATAGAAAGAGAATTGATGCCTTTGAGCTGTGGTGCTAGAGAAGAGCGTTGAATATACCATGGACTGCTAGGAGAACAAACAGGTTTGTCCTGGAGACGGTGAAGCCAGAATGTTCCTTGGAGTCAAGGAATCTGAAGCTTCATCTGACATACTTTGGGCATGTTGCAAGGAGGTACTGGTCCTCGGAGAGGGACATCAGGTTCGGGAGAGTGGAGGGACGGCACAGGAGAGGAAGACCCTCAATGAGACGGATCGATTCTGTGAGTGGAGTCGTGGGAATGAGTATGTTTGAGACGGCGAGGTTGGCACAGGATAGAGCGGCATTTAGGGCTGTTGTACATAGGGTTGAGTTGCAAGTGACTTTATGGCCCATAACAACAACAACAACAACAACAAACTTTGATATAACTCATTAATATTCTTTAGAGTTCATTTATCTTCTATAACATGCAATTTTTTAAAATTTTATTATTTTTGGTGCATGTACCGTCAAATCAGATCTGACAGGTACAGGAGGAAATTGTCCCTTCTTCCCCGGCAGAGCATCTGGTGGATTTAAACCGTGTACCTTTGGGATTGCAGTACAGTTTCTTGCCACTAGGCCACCAGAGCTCCCCTTGTAACATGCAATTTTAAGGGGAACTCTCTTTAAGGTTGTCACATTGTACACTGGCATATTTTAAAGAGTCAAATGTGATAAAAAAAAGAATACTATTATAGGAGAAATTTGATTTTGTATCATATATATGTAGACCCTTCAGGAAGCCCTGATGGTATAGTGGAAAGGAGTTGCACTGTCAATTCAAAGGCATGTGGTTTCAATCCACTCTGTGGGTGAAAAATGGGCATTCTCCTTCCCTACAATTAGAAGACCCACTGAGTTATGACTTGATGGTACATAACAACAACTATAACATGTAGCCCCTTTAGAGCAAAAGTATTATAGTAAGATAGTTAACATTTTAAGGGCAATATTTGTATTCACTAACGCAGAAGCAGGAAGTTCAATCTATCAGCTCCTCCTATGGAGGCAGATGGACAATCTCCTCCCATGTAATTTACAGCCTCTGAAAATCTGCTGGAGTTCTGACTTGACAGCAATGTATTTTTGAGTTATCTAACACCAGGTCAAACAAAAAAGAATAAACAAATATATCTTGGAGAGGGTGCAGCCAGAGTGCTCTTTGGAGGCAAAGATGATGAGGCTTTGTCACACATCCTTTGGTCATGTTGCTAGAAGGAGCTATTATTTTGAAAGGGACATGATGCTTTGAAGGGTGGAGGGTCAGTGAATGAGAGGAAGACCCTCAACCAGGTGGATTGGCATGGTGACTGCTGCAGTGGGCTCTTCTGTGTCAGGAAGGGTGAGAATGGCACAGGATAGAACAGGGTTCAGATATGTTGTTCATAGAGTCGCTATGGGTCATACTTGACTCGACCACACCTAACAACAACTACGGGCTTGAGGATGGTGCAGAATAGGACATGGTGTCAATCTGTTGTTCATATTGTCACTATTAGTCATAACTGACTCAAAAACCTCTAACAATGATATTTGAGAAGCCAAATAAGAATATAATAATACTAATACTGAAACACATTTTAAGGAATTGATAAATTATTCCTGCAAGACAAGAAACACAGGTTTACTATAGAAGAAGAGATAAAGGTTAAAGGAGAACAAAATGTTTAAATTGAATCATCAAATTATTTTTATTATCCCTTTGCTGTGTGTAATAGGTTTTCAGGCCATGGTCTTTTCTCTCACTTGCTATGCATCTGAAAGCTAGACAATGAAAAGATGACAGAAGAAGAATTGATTTCTTTGAGTTGTGGTGGTGGAGAAGAGTACTGAGCATTCCCTGGATTGCCAAAAGAACAACAAGCATGTTTTGGAGAAGGTACAGACAAAGTGCTCCTTGGAGGCAAAGAAGATGGGACTTTGTTTCATATACTTTGGGCAAGCTGCTAGGAGAGGTTATTCCTTTGAGAGAGACATGCTTGGAAAGGTGGAGAAATGGTGAAGGAGAGGAAGACCCTCAACCAGGTAGATTGACACAGTGACTGCAATAATGGACTTAAGTGTCACAGATTGTGAGGACAGCACAAGATAGGACAGAGTTCAGATCAGGGTTAAGGACAATTGTTCATAGGGTTGCAATGAGTTGTACTTGACTCGATAGAACTTAACAACATGTGTAATGGTTTATCTATCAGGAGTCTAAGAGGAAAACACAATTCCTTTTACTTTAGTTTCTCTAGTCTGGATCCTCAGTGTTCTGTGTTTGCCTCTGTGGGTTTTTCTAAGTGTCATCCCTTAATGCCGCCATTTTCATGTCCTCTTAACATAGGACAAAGAAAAGCCCTTGGCTATGGCAGGACCAATACTATGCAGTTTGTAGCCTAGTAGAGTACAAATCCTTGGTCCAACTTCTTTCAAAATATTAACAAAGATGAGGTATTTATACACCTTTCTTTTTTATACGTCATTAAAGCTCACTTGTGTTTCAGGCAATCCTGACAGTGTCTTTGAAAAGTAAATCTTCTGTAATGTATCATTTTGTCTTACATATTTATGTTACTGTTTTACAAATTAAAACTGAATAACTCATTGCTGTCAGTTAACCCTCCAGTGTGTTTTTGGGGGCTATAAATGACATGAGAATCTCTTGTCCATCTTACTCCCTTGCAGAGCCTCTAGTGGATATGAACTGCCAGAGAGGCACCCTCTTTGTATTAGCTGTAAAACACCCTATAGACCATGCCACCATAACACTCTATATATTAGGGGTAACATTTAGTGACTGGTATTCATTGACCTCATGCTTTTGACACACATCCAGAGATAAAATAGTTAAGGATCAGCCCTGTAGAAAATTCAGAATTTCTAAATCTAAATCTATAGACCTTCCCTCATCATCATCTGTGAATATGAATAGAAACAAGAACTCTCTAATAGGTACCCTAAACTGATAATCATAAACAAACATTTAAAACATTCCAAGGGAAATAAGCAATTTGGTTAATATACTCCCAGATCTGTAGTGCCTGTCCATGATAAATGGCATGATAAAATCCCCTTACTGTCACCTTACTATTGAATACTAATTAGAAAAAAAGATTAGGTATCCTCTTCATTTAGAGCCTTTCCACTATAGTGATTTCACCAGTTTGATTGTCCGATCTATAGTTCACTCCTTCCTGTGTA
Source organism: Elephantulus edwardii (assembly GCF_000299155.1). Classification (NCBI taxonomy): domain Eukaryota; kingdom Metazoa; phylum Chordata; class Mammalia; order Macroscelidea; family Macroscelididae; genus Elephantulus; species Elephantulus edwardii. The sequence continues at coordinate 1,639,447 of NW_006399881.1, forward strand.
ATGAAGTTGGGAGACAATGAACTTTCCACAAAGAATGACCTAAACAGATACTTGAATGCAGTCATAAGACAAACAGGATCGAAAGTACAGAGAGAAAATGGCTTATTGATTTTTGTCTTCCTCTCCTATACTCGTCATTCTATTATCCAGAAGAAAACACTAAAGGTTTAGTTGTAATTAGCAGTGATATTAACCCTCTCCTCTGAACCATCTCTTCAGTGTCCCTTCAGTTAAAGATTATGTGATTTTCTGAAAGATTTTCTCCTCAGTCACCAAGTAGTCTTCATGTGACTGATAAAATGATGTCTGGGACCAAGCATTGCTGCCCTACTTTAAAATAGCAAGAGCTCTCTCGCTCGCGCACGCGTTCTCTCTCTCTCTCTCTCTCTCTCACACACACACACACACACACACCACCCCGGTGGCCTACTGGATAAAGAGTTACAATGTCAACCCAAAGGCAGGCAGTTTGAGTCCACCAGGTGCTCTACAGAAGAAAGATGGACAAGCTTTTCCTGTGCGATTTATAGCCTCTGAAAAACCACTGGAAGGTTAGCTACGTGTTAGTTCCAACTTGACAGCAATGAATTGAGCTGAATTATACACACACACACACACACACACACACAAATATACATCTCACTCACTCACTCATTGCCATCAAGTCATATGCTGCCTTACATATGGTTATAGTTGCCATGGGCTCAACTTCTGACCCACAGCAAAGCAGGATCAAATAATTGGTTTTGTCTGATTTTAGTAGTAGATGGTTAGACCTAGTCTTCATCTGGAAAATCTACGATTTCGTCTTGGATCCACAATCAACATCCTTGGTACCAGCAGTTAGGAAATCAGGAGACGTGCTGGACTGGGAAAGTGTACAGTCAAGGACCTTTCCAAATTATTGAGGAGCAATGATGTCCCTTTGAGCACTAAGGTGCATCTGACTCAGGCTATAGTCTTTCTGATCATTTTCTGTGCATCTGAGAGCTGGACAATGCATGTGGATGACAGAATTGACGCCTTTGAGCTGTGGTGCTGGAGAAGAATAGTGAACATCCCACGGAATGCCTAAAGAACAAACAAATATGTCTTGAAGAAAGTGTAGCCAGAGTGCTCCTTGGAGGCAAAGATGATAAAGCTTCACTTTACATACTTTGGGCATGCTACTAGGAGGGGCTATTTCTTTGAAAGGAACATGATTATGGGTAGGATGGAGGTTTGGCAAAGGAGAGAAAGACCCTCAGTCAGGTGGATTGACCCTGTGACTTCCACAATGGGTTCTAGTGTGTCAGGGAGTGTGAGAATGGCACAGGATAGGACAGGGTTTAGACCTGTGGTTCCTAGAGTCACTATGGGTCATATGTGACTTGGTAGCATCAAATAACAACCACCACCATATCAAAAATGGAATGCTTCCTTTTCTATTAATTTGTTGTTATTAAGTGTCATTGAGTCAAATACTACCCCCATAGCAACTCTATGAAGAATAAATCTGAACCCTGTCCTCTTCTGTGCCAGCCTCATAATTTACTTCCATTTTGGGCTCTACCTCTAATATTATGACTATCAATGTTCCTCTACTATTCATAGGATTTTCAGGGGCCTGCTATTTAAGATGGATTACCACTCTTTTTTCCTAATTTGTCTTAAGCTGGAAGCTCTAACAAAACCTGTCCACCATGGGTGACTCTTGTGCCATTTGACACTCTGGTGACATAGCTTTCAGTTTCACAGCAACCCACATATTATCTTGGTACAGCAAACTCACAGACAAGCGTTGCATTAATAAGAACAATGAATTCTACTAAGACACAAACTACAAATATTAAACACATTATGAATTTGCATGTTGTCCCTGCACAGGTCCATTCAACTTAGTCTTTCTTTAAATACTCCAAGTATTGATATATGCCTGTTATCACCACGTCTTTTCAAGTATCCAGTATATCTTTCTCACAGGTCATTAGTAATTCATGATATAAAATATAAGTTATATGAATGATTGTATAAAACACAATGTACATGAAAGACTATGTATATGAATGATTGTAAAGAACAGTAAGCACATGTACACCATAGTTTTTAATGTATGCTAACCAAGAAACTTTTTTTTAAAAAAAGCTATACTCTAAGCATTGACATTGCTTTGCAATTGGCCCACCCTAGCTATATAATCTAGTAATCTGATCTTTTCACACCTCTGATGAAATCCCTTCATTATGTCTATATTGACATTAGGTGGAAAAGTCAACTTTCTTGGCACGAAATGGAAGGCTTTGATCGTTTGGTCTCTGCTTACCCACCAAGCCTCCTCTTAAATATTATTTCTAATTCCTTTAAGGCATACCGCTTACTATTATTGCCTCGGCATACAATTCCCTTTACTTATGATGCTTAACTCCTACATATTTGTTATAAATCTCAGTTATGACTTGTTCACAGTAACCTAGTTCCACTAAACACCACCAATACTGCGATGGGACTACTTCTTTTGTGTTCTCACAAATGTTACAGCATGTATCACGTTCTTGTTGTTATTCATTGAGTCATGAATTCATGCCATAGAGTCAACTATGACTCATAGCTAGCCTATGAACCATAGACATGAACCTTGCCCTACTCTGCACCAATTTCCAAAATGCTGAAGCATTACAGTCACTTTGTCAATCTATCTATCCCTTTCACTGTCCATTCACTTTTCTCAGCATGATATTTCCAAGGACTGGCCCCTCTTGAAAACATGCCCAAAGTGTGTAAGGTGGAGTTTTACCATACTTGCCTTGATGGGGTAGCTTGGTTGCACTTCACCCAAGACAGACTTGTTTGTTCTTTTGGCAGTTCTTGTATAATCCATTGTTTACGGCTGTGTTCCATCAAGTTGGAATCAACTCGTAGCTGACCCTCCAGTGGGTTTTCAGAGGCAGCTGATTACACAGGAGGAGATTGCTTATCCTTCTTGCATAGAGCAAGAAGATTCAATGGTAAATTTAAACTACTTGCCTTTGGGATTTCAGCACAGCTTTTTTACCATTATGTCACCAGAGCTCCATAAAAATGACTAATTTCATGTCTCTTTCAATAGACTGAGCTTTCTGAGTCAAGAGTATACATCTATTCATCATATTTCCAGAGACCTACCTCAAAGTGGGAGCTCTGATGGCTTAGTGGTAAGAAACTGTGCTGCAATACCAGAGGAATACAGTTTGAATCCACCAGCTGCTTCATGGGAGAAGAATGGGCAAACTCTCCTGTGTGAGTAACTGCCTCTAAAAACCTGCTGTAAAGTCAGCTATGGGTTGGTTTTGACTTGACAGTATACAACAACAATCATCACCTCACAGTGTGGAATATTAAACATATTCCAGATAAAGGATTGTTGGGTGACTAAGTGCCTGGAGAACTTTGAACACAAAACATAGAAAAATAAGCATTCAAACTAAACACTGGTTCTATCAAGAATGCCAGTCCCTGAAATTAAAAAAAAAAAAAGCACCCCACTCATTGTCATCAAGTCCAAACCAACGCCAGTGAGTTTTCAGAGGTTGTTAATTGCACAAGAGGAGATAGCTCATCTTTCTCCTTTAGATTTGTTGGTAATTTGACCTTTAAGAGAAGGACTGTCTTTGGTTTAGCAACAAAGACCACCACTAGACCACCAGAGTTCCCAATAGCTGACATTATTAGGTTAAAAAGTACTTCTTCTACAGATGTAGGCCACAGTAGCATAATCCACAGTATATCCCCTAAGCTAACATCTTAATTCAGAAACTTGACTCGAATGCAATCAACAAAAACAATAATTCACTGCCATCAAATCAAAATTGATTCAGAGATAACCTTCCATCTGGTTTCCAAAACTGTAAAATATATGGGAAGAGGTTGTACATCTTCTATGGAGTAGCTGATGGCTTCAAACGACCAGAGGAATCACCTTTGGGTTAACAGAACAACTCCTGATCCACTAGTCCACCACAGTTCTGTCAAATTATTATTTCTTTTCTGAGTCAATAGCATATGGAGAGGGAGCCCTGCTGTGTTAGTGATTAAGTACTCAGATGCAAATAGAAATACAAACAATGTGAAGCCTCCAGGAATTACATGGGATAAATTATGGTAGTATGCTTTTCTCCATGATTTCCATTCTTGGAAGGTGTATGAAACAGTTTTGCTCTATACTACGTGGTCACTATGAGTGAGAATTGAGTAGATAAGCAATAGAGTTTTCAGGAGGTGGGAGGTACATATCTCCTGCATTTTTCGTTACTTTCAAAAGCTTGTGCTACATCTTCCTTTCTCCCACTTGTGAAATCCCTTGTTTGAGAATATGCAGTTATTTTAGTAAGCATGAGTTTCTGTTCCAGAAATCAACTAAACCTTCCAAGATGGGCAGGGGTCAAATCTTTTTTTTTTTTTTTTTTTACAATGTGAGAAGTGTTAAACATTCTTTATTTGTTATCATACACAAACCACACTAAACTGCTTTTTGTTATTCAAAAGGCAACATTTTAGATACAGGGAATTATTTCCAGTAACACAGTCAAGGGCAAATAAAGTCTTGCTACTTTATCTCTAGGCCTTGCATTAAAGATGGTGATAGAAATTGAAGCAGGTGAGGTGTGTTCTGTTCCATGTGACAGTAAAGACATCCTTGTATTTAAATAAAATTTGTATAATCAGTTACAGAAATCTAAATCTAAAAACCATCTCCTATAGATTGTGATGCGGCATCCACCATCTGTTAAAAACTGAGTAAAACTAATGGTATGAGATCAATTTAAATATGGTACATGCAAAAAAAAGTCACAGGACATTTCTACTTTGTAATAAATAAGGCAGAGGTCAACTATGTTATTCATTGGTAGCTTCCTTAAGATAAGCTATCAACTCTGCCCTTTCTGTCTTCTTCTTAATGCCAGCAAAGATCATCTTTGTTCCGGGGATGTATTTCTTGGGATTCTCCAGATACTCCATCAGTGTATCCTCTCCCCAGGTGATACCTCTGTTCTTATTGGCATCTGTATAAGAGAATTCAGGGGCTTGACCAGTCTTCCGCCCAAATAAACCATGCAGGTTCGGCCCAGTCTTGTGCTTGCCCCCCTTCTCCACGGTGTGGCACTGGGCACACTTCTGCACAAAAATTTTCTTGCCCTTCTCAACATCACCCATTTTGAAGTCTACAACAAGAAAACACTCTGCAGTCCTGCACAAGGGGAAGATAAATTCTCAGGCACCAGATGTCCAGCTCTCTCCAAATCTTGCAAATGTGTGGAAATATGGTAGAAAAGTGCAAGATTGACAGGTTCTTCTCTAAGAGTCATCCTTTTGGTTATAAAGTCAATGATAAGAAATGATGAATTCATAAAGACTACAGACTTTTTTTTTTTAACCTAAGTGGCTAAGGAGTCAATCCAAAGACAGGTGGTTCGAATCTAACAGCTGCTCTGAGGAATAAAGATGGGGTATCTCCTCCCATGTGACCTAAAAGTCTCTGAAAACTCACTGGAGTGTTGACCATGTGTCAGTTCTGACTTATTAGTACATGCCAACAACAATAACAATGACATTTTAATTTAATTGTAATTTGAGTAAATTTTACAAAAGCCATTTGGTTTTTCATCTATTTATATGCACTTTGCTTTATAACATTAATTATGATATTAATAATGAAGTCACACTTCTAAATTCCTCCTTGTGATTCTTATTTCCATTAAGCCTTCTATTCTGAACATTATTTCTGGGACAATGCTGCCCTTTTGACCTTATGCAATTGATTTTTCTAAGTAGAGTGCCTCCCTGGTATTACTGTTCACCTTATAGCTCTGTCTACTTTTAGGCTGCAAGTTGAGCAATGGAAATTATTTTTTTTTCTCCCCTAAGTTTGAAGAGTGACTAAGGTTCATGGTCTTAAGTTCTATAGTCTATAATCTAAGATCTATCATACGAGTATGTGTGCCCAATTTTATACTTTTTGAGTTTTGTTTCACATCTTTTGCCTAATCTAAGATTTTTTTAAAATAGTGATCAGTAGTGATAGTCAGGTATCATCTAGTTCTTTTGGTCTCAGTGTCATTGAGGGTAAGGTTCTTGGGTCCCATTAATCCTTTGGACTAATTGTTTCGACGCAACACTAAAATCCTCAAAGAGTTCTTGCCCTGTTTCTCTCCACTTCAGTGTAGTTATATCCTGGATTGGAACTGAGTAAAAGCCAAATAATCTTGATTATTGTCTGTTTGATACCATTGAAATCCTGAAACATATATACAACTAAGTAGCTCTGGTGGCATTGCCCATAGGGAATTTTGCTGCTAATCCAAAGGTGGTGATACAAATTCACCAGCAGTTCTGCAGGAGAAAGATGGGCAATTGCCTCCAGTCTGATTTACAAGCTTGGAAAATCCACTGGAGGGCAGGGCTCATTATGAATCTGTTCTGACTCCTTGGCAATGAGTTTGAGTTATATGCAAATAATTTAAGAATCTCATGAAGCACCACAATGGGTAAAAATTACCATTTTCTCATCACAGTACTTGGAACTCACTATACTATTTCTACCCACTATCTCTTCTGAGCTTCTAGTAACAGGATCTCATTTTTAACATAGACGAAATTAGTACATTGAGTGGCTGGACTCCAGTAAGTTGCAGCAAGAAGTAATTATTTCTGCTTCACTGTTTCAAAACAACAAGCAATAATCAAAACATAAGCAAATTACTTGGATAGACATTTCACTAAAGACTATATACAGATGGCAAATAAGCACATGAAAAGATGCTCAAACTAATTAGTCATTCTCACTGTTGTCGTTAGGTGCTGTCAAGTATGACTCTAAGAACAACAGATCTGAACCCTGGCTTATCCTGTGCCATACACATCATCTCTAACATACTTGAGTCCATTGCTGCAGTCATGGTGTCAATCCATCTCACTGAGGGTCTTCCTCTCATTCATTCATCCTTCTATCTTTCCAAGCACGAGGGCTCTTTCCAAGGAATAGTATCTCCTAACAACATGTCCAGAGTTCTAATGGCTTAGTGATAGGTAGTCGCACTAACTCATAGGTAAATGGTCTGGATTCACCAGTTCCTCTGCAGCAGAAAGATTGGCAATCCCCTCCCGTGTGCTGTACTGCCTCTGAAAACTCTCTGGAGGGTCAGCTACAAGTCAGTTACAACTTGACAGTGTACAACAACAACAACAATGTGCAAAGTATACAAAGTGAAAAACAGTCAACATAATTGACTACATTAAAAAATCAAATAAGAAGAACCATATGATCTTTGCAATTGATGCAGAAAAGGCATTTAATGAAATCCAACACCGGATTAAGATCCTCAACAAAATTGGAATAGAAGGGAATTTCCTCAACATAGTGAAATGTATATATACAAAACCAAAAGCCAATATTAGTCTCAATGGAGAAATACCAAAAAACATTTTCCTTGAGAACAGGGACCAGACAAGAATGGTCACTTTTTCTCCTTCTGTTCAATATTGTATTAGAAGTACTTGCTTGTACAATACAACAAAAGAAGTAAATAAAGTGCATCTTGATCAGCAAAGATATGGTTAAATTGTCGCTATATGTAGATTAAATGATAGTGTACACAGAAAACCCCAAGGATTCAACAAAAAAATAAACCACTGTTAGAGCTTGTAGACCAATTTAGTTGAGTGGCATAATATAAGATCAATATCCAAAAATTAGTGGAATTCCTCTACAGTAACAAAGAGAATTCAGAAAAAAAACCCCAAGAAAACAATACTCTTTACAATAGCTAACCACAAATTGATATGCCTGGGAGCGAACCTAACTAGAGATACAAAAGGCCTGTACAAAGAAAACTACAGAATATTTCTGTGAGACAAAATAGACAGCTTAATTAAATGGAAAAATGTGCCCTGTTCATGGATAGGAAGACTCAATATTGTGAAAATGACAATCCTACCAAAAGCAATCAACATGTTCAATGCAATCTCAATACAGATACCAAATTAATTTTTCAAGGAGATTCAAAGGTAAATTGTCAACTTTATTTGGGAAGAGAGAGATTCCAAATAAGCAAAGCACTTCTGGAAAACAAAAATGAAGTGGGACACTTAGCATTCCCTGACTTCAAAACTACACAGTGGTAGTAACCAAAATAACATAGTACTGGTACAATGACAGGCACATAGACCAATGGAACAGAATTGAGAACCCATAATCAACTAGTATTCAACAAGGAAATAAAACCTATCAGATGGGGAAATGCCTACCTCTTCAACAAATGGCACTGGCAAAACTGGACTTCCACCTGCAGAAAGCTTAAGCAGGATCTACATCTCACACCATACACAAAAATCAACTCAAGGTGGATCAGAGACCTGGGAATAAAGCCCAAAACCATAATGTTCTTAAGAGACAAACTGGGATCAAGCTTAGAAGCGGTAGTCCAATGTATAAAGAGACTGCCAAAACAACCAGAAATGGATAAAATTGATAAAATTGAAGAGGCTAAAATTGATGCATGGAATCTTCTAAAGATTAAATCCATGTGTGCATCAAAAACTTTTTCAACAGGGTGAAAAGAAAACCTACAGACTGGGAA
>NW_006399881.1:1653167-1680585 GCF_000299155.1 Elephantulus edwardii
CATAATAAAATGAATATAAAATATCTTCTCACTCATCTCCTGTAAATCTCTAATTCTCTTACATGTAGGTTTGATGTGGATGATGGACCTAGAGGAGTCAGAAATGTTCAGTCATCTCTTAGCAACTTTAAATAGACAGCCTTTTGTTTAGCATGTGAGGGAGGTTGTCAACAATTGTTCTCTGTTTTTGAACCTCAGCCAGAAATCTAAAAGAAAAAGTCCTATTTAACATTCTGAGGACATTGAGACTTTCACGAACTTGAAATTATACAATAGTGGCAGATGGAAGAGATACAAGGGTACATTTGTACCCTTTTTTAACAATTTTCTCAATTGCATTATTTTTATATTTTCCTCTGAACATGTCCAATTTCTCCAGGGTGATTCTAAATCTTTACTTTTACATGTCTGAACTTTAAGAAGCCCTAGTGACAAAGTGGTTAACACACCTGGCTCCTAACGAAAAAGATGAGGCAGTTTGCTTTTGTATAGAAAACAGCCTTGGAAACCCTATAGGGAAATTTTACTTGTCCTAAAAGGGTCACTGTATTGGAATCAACTCACTGGTAGTGGGTTTTTGTGAGATATCTTCATTTTGATTCTGAATACAGCAATCAACATCTTACACACACCACTGTATTAGACAAGATGGTAAGTTCTTAAATACATAGCAGATGATTAAATATAGCTATTTGTTAATTGTGAGCAAGTGCTAAAATTAACACTTAATTCTACTCCAGCTAGGGCAGAATTTATATTTCCTTTATATTTATGTTTTTATCACTCATTCCTAATTTGCAGCCTGCGATTTAGTGTGACAAATAAGATATCAACTAATATTGCTCTACAATTGTGTTACTCAAAGTTTAATTTATGTCTTTGTCATAAATGAACCTATATTGTTTAATCAAATTTGGAAGTGGGAGAAGCAATGCTATTTAAGAAAACATTTTTGAGGCAGGATGTGTTAGGTTTGAATCATCTATTCTTATTCTGGTCTAGATAATGATGACTCTCCGCATTCTCATCTTTATAGTGAAGATATTAGTGGACAGCACAAATGGTTAAGCTCTTTGCTGTTCATGAAAAGGTTGGAGATTCAAAACCACTCAAAGTCTTCTCAGAAGGTAGGCTTGGCGGTCTGTTTTTGATACCTTGCAAACCTTACACAGCAGTTCTACTCTGCTCACATATGGTCAACATGAATAAAAAATAACTTGTCAGCAATTAATAACAACAAAAGCAACTGTTTAATCTATGTAATTCTAAGGAATAATTTAAATAATGTATTAAGTTGAACCACATGTGGTGGCTCTTATGTAGTTTTACTAATGACCTACTATGGCAATTTAATATGCTTCAAATCTATTGTTGTTGTTGTTGTTATGTGTGGTCGATTCGCTTGTGACTCATAGCGACCCTATGTACAACAGCCCTAAACTCTGCTCTGTCCTGTGCCAATTGCACTGTCTCTGACACTCCCATCCCAATTATCCCAGTCACTGAATCAATCCACCTCATAGAGGGCCTTCCTCTCCTGCGCCGTCCCTCCACCCTCCCAAGCATGATGTCCTTCTCCAAGGACAGGTCTCTCCTTACAACATGTCCAAAGTATGTTAGACGGAGCCTCAGAATCCTTGCCTCCAAGGAGCCACCCGGTTTAACCCTTTCTAGGATGAATCTGTTTTCCTAGCAGTCCATGGTACCCTCAAAACTCTTCTCCAGCTCCACAGCTCAAAGACATCAATTCTCAGATTAATTAGACACCACAATACCAGGCATCTAGTATAAGTTTAATATACAATTGGTATGTTGTTGTTGTTAAGTTTTGTCGAGTCGTAGATGACTCATAGCGACCCTATGAACAAAAGACCTGAATACTTGTATAACTCTCATCGTTTCTCCAAGTTCATAGAATTTCCAGAGGCATGCTATTTCAGAAGTGGATGCCTACTTCTAAGCTTGTTTTAACCGGAGAGCTCCATCAAACACTGTTCACCAGGAGTAACCATTATTGTATTTAACACATTATTGTTTTTATATTTCGGCACACTCAAATGCTGGTGGACTATGAGCCAGAGACTCCCAAATCATCTGGAAAGTCCCATCTGCTGACACCCACTTGGGATAAAAACAAAGCCATAAGAGCCCCGAGGGTTCCATGCGTGTCCCTCCTCCAGATGGGAGAGGCCATAATACCATCCAGCTAAAAGGGATTCAAAACACACGAGCCATCAGCATGCAGGTATAGCCAAGCATTTCAGTATTTTTAAATTCTGGCACACCCAAATGCTGGTGGACTATGAGTCAGAGACCCCCGATTCATCTGACAAGTCCCATCCACTGACACCTACTTGCTAAGAAAAGTAAGCCATAAGAGTCCTGATTGTTCCCATCAACAAACGAATGGATAGAGAAGCTGTGGTGTATTCACACAATGGACTACTACACTGCATTGAAAAACAAGGAACTCATGCAATATTATTCAAAATGGGTGAGACTGAGTGAAATATCTCAGTTGCAAAAGGACAAATATTGCACGGTGCCACTGTTGTAAAATGGGACAGGTATCAGGGTTGGGGTAAGACTGAGAAAAACTGGATAAATTGTGTATACTGCACTGAAACAGATGAAGGAGTGAATAATTTAAAAGTGATGTATGATAGGGTAGTATGGTTATCACAAGAGTCCACAATTAAGGTTGCATAGTGGAATGTGCTTGGGGTGGTGGGAGGGCTGTGGGGGGATTGTGTTTTAGGGAGGGAGTGTTTCTTTTACTTTTGAAAGAGAGGAGCGAACTGGGGGTGGGGGGGAGAGCTGGGTGGGGAGAGAATTGCAGCAATGAATGAATGGAAATCCAAAATCTCTGTAAATGCTCATTAAAATTATTTTAAAAAAAGAGTCCTGATTGTTCCATGTGTGCCCTTTCTCAAGACACAAGTATTTTTTTTTAAAATGAAAAAGGGTATAGAAAGGCATTTGTCTGGGAAGTACATGCTTGAAACATACTAATTTTTTAAAAAATATTGACTCCCCTAAGAAATTAGAGACTCTCCACATCTCAGGTGAATGCCATTTCTGAAACTTTATACATATACGCATTGAACTTTTGTACATGGAATCTTTCTATTGTGTTCTTGGGAAGGGGTTCTTACAGAAATCTGATTAATTGCACTGCTATCCCAAGGAAACCAGTACAGAGAGATGTACTGATAATCATAGCAGCATTGTTCACAATAGCAAGAAAATGGAAACATATCAAATGACCATCATCAACAAATGAATGGATTGAGAAATTGTAGTACAGTCACACAATGGAAATATATGCCACGCTAAAGAATAACAATTTTGTAAAATACAATAAATGATGGGAGTGTCTAGAGAGCATTATGCTGAGTGAATTAACACAGTCTAATAAGGACAAATACTGGTCTAAGACCATTTTTGTAAAAACAAAGGATAAACTAGGAAGATGTGTACAAAAGTCCAGAAGCAGGGAACAGAGCAAAGGAGGAGGAAAAGAGGAAGAGTGGAAATCACTGGGATAGTAGCGTTTATTGGGTAGATTGGGAGGACGATGTGAAGGAATAGGAAAGATTCAATGGGGACTTGAAAAGATGGTGTAATAATAGGCATAGAGGAATGGTAATTAATTATACAAAATGCAGTGTATATGAACAATTGTATGGCACAGTGTAAATAAAACATTGTATAAAACAAATATATATATGAATGAAACATGATGTAAATGAAAACCAATAAAAATAACTTAAAATAATAAAAATATTTAAAAATAGTTTTTAGATAAAGTGAAAGAAGTGATAAAATTCATAGTCTCTTTCTTATTTTCTGGTGTGTAAATATGTAATTTTAGAGAGGTTACTTTTTGTGAGAAGCAGGAATTTCAGCATTTTCTTTGAAATTCACTAACCTTATTTATCAGGTGGGACTGTGCCAGTTCCTCATAAGCATTCCTAAACAGCCATACTGGAATTAATCATCTCTTCTTTAATATTTCTATTTTCATCAACAGAGGACAATTACCAGCAGCACCTTCAAGACCATAAGCAATTGAACTAGTCTTTCTAGTGGACTTAGCTACTACTCACTTTTGCTTGCCAGCAATAAATACAGATCTTTTCCACAGTGATGGATTTCATTTCTTTTTAACTTTAAAGTTTCTCCATGGAAAAAATGCACAGAACATAATTTCAACTTTCTCTTAGATCTTTCTAGAACTACATTTTTATCAGCCATCTTAAGTTGCTAGTGTTTTTGTTTTGTGTTTTATCATCACTGAGTGGCGTTCTGCTCCTAACTTTAATTCCATCAAATGCACTTGTCAAATAAATACATTTGGCCACATAGTAAAAGTCAAATCTCATTAATTTTGGGAAGAGCTAAAAAATGTTCCCACCATATCAACCATTTCAACAAAATGATTTGGAACTTTGAGAGTGTTAGATAGTATCTAATCTTCTAAGATGTATTTAATAAAAAATCAGCATTAGAGAGAGATATTGTTTATAGAAAAAGCATGTAATATGGAGCTGGAACAAAATCTCAAATCCACACACGCTAAAACCATACAATAAAAACAGCATTTTTTTAGCTCCTCCTTTCCCTCTGTCAAAAAAAAGCAAACAAACAATAACTTCCTCGTTGCTGACATAAGGATGTATTAATTCAGTACTTACCGACTCAAAATTGTGCAGGAGAAAGCCAATATTCCTTAACAAGCTAAATATGATTTTAAGCCAAATCCATTCAAAGTCAAATTAATTAAGGCTGCACTGCTTGTGACTATGCTTCCCTTTCAGAATTCCTTTATTAAAGGCAGTTCAATGGCTTTCAGGGTAATGTGCTTATAGGACACAGAGCTGAATTAGCCATTAGATTGAAGAAATCATGGTAAATTAGAAAGCCATGGTTAAATTACCTGACAGCTCTTCTATTACCTCACTATGAATGACTTTAAACTGTGAAATTTGGTTTTATAGCACTCTTAGGTGGCAGATTAGCTCTGAGGTACCTTCAGAACCTTGTTAAACTTTTAGCTTAATGATTCTCAAGTGCAATTAGAATCAGCTAGGGAGTATTAGTACAACCTCTGCCAGGTCACAGCCCACACCTCCAGGAGTGGAGCAGGACACTCTATTTTTAATGTTCCCTGAGACCTGGACAATGACGAAAGATGACAGAAGAAGAATTGATACCTTTGAGCTGTGGTGTTGGAGAAGAGTGCTGAATATCCCCTGGACTGCCAAAATAACAGACAAGCATGTCTTGGAGACGGTACAGCCAGAATGTTCTTTGAAGGTATAGGTGATAAAGCTTCCTCTCACATACTTTGGGCATGTTTCTAGGAGAGGTGATTCCTTGAAGAAGGACATTATGCTTGGGAAGGTGGAGAGACAGTGAAAGAGAGGAAGACCCTCAATAAGATGGATTGATAATAGTAGCTGCATCAATGGGCTCATGTGTGTCAGATTGTGAGGAGAGAACAGGGTTCAGATCTGTTGTTCATTGGTCACTATGAGTTGTAGTTGACTGGACAGCACCTAACAACTACAACAACAGCTGATTTCCAAGGTACCCTGGAGGCATAGTAGGTTAAGTGTTGGGCTGTTAACCCAAAGATCAGCAATTCGGACACACCAAGCTGCTCATGGAAGAAAAGTAAGGCACCCTTTTCTCTAAGATTTACAGTCTCAGAAATCTGGCAGAGGATAATACAGAGTTGGGATCACCTCAGCAGTAGTGGGTTTGGTTTTAAGTTGAGGTGATTCCAAGGAGCCCTGGTTAAGCATGTGGCTGTGAAACAAAAGGTTGTCTGTTCAAGACCACAAGCTGTAGCAATCTGCTTTCATAAGGATTTCCATCCTTGGAAACCATGCTGTTGTTGTTGTTTGGTGCCATTGAATTGAGTACGACTTATAGTGACCCTATGAACAAAAGATCTGAATCCCATTCTATCCTGTGCCATCCTCAACACTCCTTGACACACAAGAGCCCTTTGTAGCAGTCACCATGTCAATCCACCTGATTGAGGGTCTTCCTCTCCTTCTCCGACCCTCCATTTTTCCCAGCATCATACCCTTCTCCAAGGAATAGCACTTCCTACCAACATGTCCAGAGTAGGGGCAGCAAAGCCTCATCATTCTTGCCTCTAAAGAGCACTCCAGCTGCACCTCTCCAATGCACAGTTGTTTGTTCTCTTGGCCATCCATGGGGTGTTCAGTGGTCTTCTCCAACACCACAGCTCAAAGGTCAATACTTTCCCTGCCATCCTTCTTCATTGTACAGCCCTTGGATACCTAGAAAGTTATTGAAAAGACCATAGCCTGAATCAGACACACCTTAGTTTTCAAACTGACATCATTACTCCTCAATAATTTGGAGAGGTCCCTAAATGCAGATTTTCACAGTGCAATGTATCTCCTTATTTCCTGACTGCTTGTACCAAGGGTATTAATTGTGGATCCAAGAAAGATTAAGCTGTTGACAGCTTCCAGCTCATCTCCATCATCATGATGGTCCAGTGGTAAGAATCTTTGTTATTTTAGACATTGAGATCCAATCCATATCGAAGGCTATGTTCCTAAATCTTCTGCAACAAGTGCTTCAAGTCCTCTTCACTTTCAGCAAGCAAGATTGTGTCATCTGCATAACTCAGTTTATTGATGAGTTCCCCTCCAATCCTGATGCCACACTCCTCATAGAGTCCAGCTTCTTGGAAAATTTTCTCAGCATATAGGAATGGAGAGCGAATACAACCCTGGCTAACCTTCCCAATTCCAAACCATGCACTGTTTTCCTACTCCATTCACACCACAGCCTCCTGGTCCAGGTATTTGTTCCGGATGAGCACAATCAAGTGCTCTGTGATTCCCATTCTTCTCAATGTCAGCCACAGCTTGTTATGATCTGCACAGTCAAATGCCTTTACATAGTCATTAAAGCACAAATAGACATTCCTTTGGTATTTCTTACTTTCAGCCAGGTATCAGCAATGATATTCCTGGAGTCATGACCTCTTCTAAATTCTGCTTGAACTTCTGGCAGTTCCCTATCTCTGTACTGTTTCAGCCATTTCTGAATGATCTTCAGCAGTAATTTGCTTGCATGTGATATCAATGACATTGATAATTTCTACATTCAGTTAGATTGCCTTTTTGGGAATGGGAACAAATATGGACCTCTTTCAATCCATTGTCCAGACAGCTATCCTCCAAATTTTCTGGCATAAGCTGGTGAGTGCATCTAAGGTTTCTTCTGTTTATTGAAACAAGTCGATTGGTATTCCATCCATTTCTGTGGCCTTATTTTTTCCCAGTGCTTTCAATACAGCTTCTTCCTCCTTCATTAACATTGGCTCCTGTTAATATTTGGAAACCACAAAGAGCAGTTATATATGAGGGACCAGTCCTTGGAAAGGGGCATCATGTGTGGAAGGGTGGAGGGACAGACAAAGACAGGAAGATCCTAGATGAGATGGATTGGCTCAGTGACTGGGGCAATGGGGGTAGGTGTGACAGAAATGATGAAATTGGCTCAGGATAGAGCAAGATTCAGAACATACTGTTGCTATGAGTTGGAATCAACTCAATGGAACATAACAACAACAAACTGTATTCACAGTATTACTATGAATCAGAATCAGACAGTAGTCAGTTGGGGTTTCAGTTACATAATACCAATATAAACTAAGGTTGAGCATCTCTGATCTAAGTCCATTAGTTCATGAAACAACACATGTGGCTCATAAACTGCTTCTGAAAGAATTCTTTTCAGCAATGAAATCCTGTTAAATAATTGTGCAGGCTCCCAAATTAACTAATATGAAAGGTTCATGAGTTTTGGCATTGTTGATGTTGACCTGAATTCTTTCCAATCCTTCCCCATGTATAAAATAAGGGCTCTGAAATACTTCAATATGAAAGTAACTAAGAGAAAGAGGAAGGACATTTGGAATCCAGGAGTCTGATGAAAACAGATGGAAAGTATAACTAGAATTCCTGGAATTGACATTCAATAATACTTTGTTCTCTTCACTGTATTTCTTCCCCCCTTCACTACATTTCTATCCAAGTTGTTGAGTTAAGCTACACATAGTATAAAAGACTGATCTCTAAAATATACTACTAATTTTAGGTAGCAAATATTGGTTGACACAGAAAAAAAAGATTTTATAAATAAGTGACTCAATTTTTCTTTATGTCCTGTAACTATGAGCCTTTATTTCTCATTCAAGAACTGGTAACAGTGATACCATTTTTTTAAAAAAATGATGCCATGTCAACAACTGCAGAAAAAGCAGCTATATTGAATTCTTTTGCCTTATGAATCCATTTGAGTTAGGCTTTACAATTTTAAGGAAAACACTTAAGGCCACGAAAAGGTTAACTTTCTTTCTGTAAAGAGAAAGTATATTTAAAATTTCCAATTAATTGATAAAAAAAATCCTTCCTGTCTCACACAGGAAAAACACGTCCAATAACTCTGAAGCAACTAAAAAAACTGATCAATGTTGGAAGGATTCGAGCACAAAAGCTGTTGGACAACATGGACCTTGATGTTCCTGCCAACCCAGAAGATCCACAATTCCAGAGCAAAGCTCTCGGCCTTTAATCCTTGCAACATAAATAAAACTGCCATATGATTTTCCACGCATAATTTTGTGTTTTATTTTGACCTCATGCCAGTTTTAATGCTACTTGAGTTTCTGGACAACTTCAAGCTAGGGGATAAATTATCCAAAGTTGCTTAGAGTGGAATTACCTTTTCCCAAGAATACTTGGAATATACCACTTTTCCAGAGATCTTTGTGCTTAATTCCAGATTATTCTCAGGAACTGTGACAGTTTAAATTAGCGGTTCTTTACCTGAGTATCAAAGGCAACCTTCAGAGGATATGTAAAAAACAGTACTCTCATGCAAAATTGTTCTGAGGCAAGGGTACCTAAGTTTTATAAGAGTTGTCTAACCTCAATAAAAGAAGGAATACTTGGGTATAAAATGGCCCTTTAGAGTAGTGAGAGAAGATCTTCACCCTGAAACCCACAGCGTCCCTTTTCAGCAGGAAGTAGCTAAGAGAATACGCCATCCCCTTTTCCTTATGACTCAGGGTGAAGTCTCTCTCAGGGAGGAGTGATAGGGAATGGCAAAGGACACACTGACAAAGAAGATTAATCAGAACTGGCTTTGACAAGCACTGTGGCATTTGGACAAGAACAAACTGGGAGGAGGGTTGAGAGAATAGTGCAACAATGAATGAATGGAAGCCCAAAATCTCTGTAAATGTTTATGAAAATTAATAAAATAAAAAAAACACCTCATTTAGAGTAATCAGAGGTCAAAGAAAAATCTGTTCAGGTCAGGTTCAAGTACTTAGGAACTCCAAAGTTCCCTCTATAGAGTTCAGAGATAGGATTTAACAATTAGTGCTGAGTCAAGCTGGTCATCTTTTATATCTTTACCTGTCTAACCACCACAATTGAGGCTAGTTTATGAAAAAGACTCCTATGACTGGTTCAGAAGAGAAACAAATAGAGGAACTAGTACAACTTCATCTGTAACAGGCCCAAAGGTAGGAACTTCCAGAAAGCACATTGATCAAACACTGGGCAGGTCTAGACACTTTGAGCTTAAGTGGTGATCAAATCCATTCTTCCTCACACTTCACTGGAAATAAAACAAAACAAAACAAAAACAAAGCCACAACAAACATTTGTTGCAGAACGTCAAAGACAGCAATCCTCAATATGAAGTGCATTTCAACAACAAGAAAACAAAGATTCTCATCATTGGGCCAATAAGCAATATCATGATAGACTGAGAAAAGATTGTGATTGTTAATGATTTCATCTTGCTCAGACCCACAATCAATACTCTTGACACAAGCAGTTAGGAAATAAAAAGATAGACCAGTCTGTCATTGTTGCTGAGGACCTCTCCAGGTAAAACCATGCTAAAGAGCAACAAAGTCAGTCTAGAGACTAAAGCATGTCTGATCCAGGCCATGGTCTCCTCAATTGCTTGCTATGAGTCTGACAGCTGGACAATGAATAAGGATGACAGAAGGATAACAGATACCTTTAATATGTGGTTTTGGAGAAGAGTATTAAACATAGTATAGACTACCAAGAGAAAAAATAGGTCTGTTTTGGAGAGAGTGGAACCAGGTTGCTCATTGGGGGCAAAAATTTTGAAACTCTTCTCACATACTTTGGGCATGGTGCTAGGAGTCTATCATGCTTAAAAGAGTGAGGGTCAGCACAGGAGAAGAAGACTTTGGATGAGATAGACTGACACTTCATATGGATTGACAATGGAGTCAGGTATGTCAGAGATGGTGAGGTTGGCTCAGGATAGGGCAAAGTTCAGGGCTGTTTTTTAGAGGGTCGCTATGAGTTGTAGTCGACTCAGGAGCACATAATATGCACACCCATGTTTATCACGGCTTTATTCACAATAGCAAAGAGTTGGAAACAACCTAAGTGCCCATCAAAAAACAAATGGATAGAGAAGCTCTGGAATACTATGGAATGGAATAATATACAATGGAATACTACGCTGCTTTGATAAACAAAGAACTCATGAAATATTATACAAAATGGGTGGCCCTGGAGTGCATCATGCTGAGTGAAATATCTCACTCACTAAAGGACAAATACTGCATAATGCCACTGATGTAAAACAGGACTGACATCAGGGTTGAGGGGAGACTGAAAAGGAGGGGAGAAATGATGTATACTGCACTGAAACAGATGAGGGAAAGAACTGTTTAAAAGGGATATGTGACTAGGCATTATTGTCATGACAGGAGTCCAGAAGGAAGGCTGCACAGTGGAGTGGACTTGAGGGGAGGGATTGTATACCAATGAAAGAAATTTTTCTTTTACTTTTCAAAGAGAAGAATGAACTGGAGGGGAGGGGTGGGCAGGGAGAAAAGTGCAACAATGAATGAATGGAAATCCAAAGTCTCTGTGAATATCCATTAAAAATAATAATAACAAAAAATAGTACATAATACCACCACCACACATATTGGTAGTTCATAGCTATTCCCTTCCATAAAGTGCAGGTTTCAAGTGAAAGCATTTACTTTTAAAAAAATTATCCAAAGTACAATCCAATTCTCTTTAACAGACTCATTTGTGCTGTTATTAATAATTTACTAACTCTCCAAATTGTTCTAAGTCCTTTGTTGTTGTTTTTATATACCATTTAGGAGGAACTAACCCATAGCTGACCATCCGTTGGGTTTTCAGAGTCAGTTAACCACACAGGAGATTGTTCATCCATTTCCTGCAGAGCAGCTGGTAGATTCATAGAACTGTGTGCCTTAGAGATTGCAGAGCAGCTTCTTGCCACTGGGCCACCAGAGCTCCTCTAAGTACTCTAGAGAACTAATTTAGATATAGTCCCAAAATTGACCTCTAGTTGCTGATAGAAAGGTGAATACTACACATATTGATTTTATTGTTCAATGGATTCATTAAGGACCTTGGTACTCCAGTTATAAGCATTAGAGAAATTCAGGAAAGATCGATAAATAACTGTGTGCATATGATAACAATAATTGGTCTACAAAGGACATTTGAACTCCTTGGAATTTGTTTGACACATAGCCTCACTGTACTTAAGAAAAGTGCTTTGGATTGTATTTCGCCATGTAGTTCAAAGCTCAATACATTTTAGAAATTTTGGACCTGAATATTCTATATATATGTATCCTGTCACATGTTCATAAGCTATTCTGCAATTATGAATAAAACTCCTCTATACTCTCTAGCCATATTTTCAGCAATCATCTAGCCACAGATTTTAAACACACACACACACACACACACACAGAGAGAGAGAGAGAGAGAGAGAGAGAGAGATTTTTTAAAGAAATATATACACCGTCCCAGACCTAAACTTCAGATTTTTTAGTTCCTTTCAAGAATGATACACTTATTTAGGATCTCAGATGAGAATAGCTTACAAGTAGAAAGAATTTTGTTTTCCACATTGTATCAGTATGCAAGTCACATCAGCAGGTTAAGGCATTTAAAACATAAAAATAGTATAATGAAATTTATCTCTCTTAAATGATGAGGGAAAGTGAGATAAATCTGGAGCCAGAAACATGTTCCTGAATCTTGAGCCTCTAAATTGTGTTTTAAAAGGTTAGCTCGTCTGGCCCTCGTACCTGAGTAAGCATTTGAGCAATCAACCAAAATCCACTGTTCATTAGCCATGGGTCATTTATTTCAGAGATTTGACCACAAGATATGGCATCTTTTTTCTTTATGTCTTTCTCTTTAGCATTAGCCCATTCATTCTTCATAAACCTGAAAATTAGTAGTAATTCACTCCCTGGATTTTACACAACCTGACGAAGCAGTTCTTTTGTATTATCCTTTTTTCTAATATACTACTGCAATAGTTGATGATTCTGAATATTCTTCTGAAATTCAATGACATTCCTCTACACATTAATCTTCATTCTCATCTTTACAGTGGAGATAATAAACACCTTAAAAGAGAAGTAAATGAGGTAAGACATATAAAGGTGATTCTCTGAGTGTCTAGCATATTATAACAACAATCAAAAATAAACAATGAACATTTATCAAATTTAACTGTTATTCATGTTTTGCTATTGATAGATAACATCATACTGAGAATGCTGCTGCAGCCTGCTGTTGTTGTTGTTGAGTGCCATAGAGTCAATTAAAACTCATGGTGACCTTTTTGTACAAAGGTCAAAACTTTACCTGATCCTGAACCATCTTCATTATATCCACTGTACTTAAACCCACTGTCGCACTCACTGTGTCAATTCATCTCACTGAGGGTCTTCCCCTCCTTTGCCAATATTCCAACTTGTCCAGCATGATGTTCTTTTCCAAAGATCAGTCTCTCATGACAACATGCCCAAAGTTGATGGGATGAAACATTCTGGTTGCATTTCTTCCAAGATAGATTTGACTCTAAAAATACTTCTTTGATAATATGCTGGTCCCTAAACAATGTAATGTGACAGTTTTGAGTGAATAACAGATTTCATGGTGTTTGCAGCACTAATTATGACAATGAAGAATAATCTAGCAAATTTGAACACTAACTAAAACCCCTCATTTTTCAACTGCAATATTGACCTTTTGGATAAAGTTATTCCAAAAGTAGTAAAGGTAAACAGGAAAGAGGGTAATATATTGTCTCAATTGCCAAATAAATTTGATCAATTAAGAACGCAGAAGTATCACTGTTGTGGTTATGTGCCAATGACTAGGAACCATCTTTTAACGAACCCTCCAATGGGTTTTTAGATGTAGTAAATCACATGGGAAGAGATTGCCATCTTTCTCCCATGGAGCAACTGGTGGATTTGAACTTCCTGCCTTTGGATTGGCATCCAAGCTCGTTACTATGAGGAGTAAAATGATATTTGTAGTTCTTTCTCAGATCAAAACAGCCCTGGTAGCACTGTCATTTAAGTGGTGAGCTGTTAACTCTCTCATTATTCTACAGGAGAAAGATGAGGCAGTCTGCTCTTAACAAATATTTACACTATTGGAAACTATAAGGCAATTTTGTTCTCTCCTGTAGTGTTGCTATGAATTGAAATGAACTCTGAAGGCAGTGGTTATGGTTCTCTGGTAAAACCAGTAGCTAATTTGGTTACCTATGCATTTCTTAACTTTTTGAAAAGAACTTTCATGCCTTGAGATCCCCTCACCTGTTTCTATTTAAGCCACTCAGGGCTCACCCAGAAGCCAACTCTGTTTTCTCTCAAAGGAACATGCCCATTGGAGTTTTATAAATTCCTTTCTTCAGGTATCATTTATTTATCCAATATTTTTCTTTATAGAGCTGTGCCATGAATTAAATGTCTTGAATGTAATGCCTTATTTAATTAAACAATAAAGAATCTACCGATATTGCGATACAGCATATGCAATATCCATTTTTTTAATCTTTTTTAAATTAGATTTTCATGATAGTTTACAGAGACTTTGGATTTTCACTCATACATTGTTGCACATTTTCCTCCCTACCCACCCATCCCCTTAGTTCGCTTTTCTCTTTGAAGATAAAAAAAATTATTTCATTGCTGTCCATTTTATAGGCTGAAAAAACAAGGTATATGCCATGACACTAATTACATCCTTTTCTTTTCATAAAGCTCTTAAATTTCCCCATTTCCCCTGTATTTGTATTATGTATCACTTCTCAAGATACTGCTGTCTGGTTACACAAGAACAGAGGGCACATCAAGTTTCCTTCTGTTTGTTCCTTAAGTACAGGATGAAAATAGGCAAGTTAGCAAGTTCCCATTGAACATTAATGCCTCTTACACTTTCCTCCCAGGAGAGCTGTCATTCAATTTTTCCAGGTGCAGGCTGTTGGGAAGGACCAGAACACATCATTATTATTCTAACAACCTACGTTAACATTTATTTGAAAAATGTAATCAGGATCTTTTCCAATGTTTTGTTTGTTTGTTTAAATAACACCTGTCTGCCAGTTGTCACAACCCATTCAGAGCTTTTTATTTAGAAATAATGATAAACAGCAGCAATTCAGCTAGAGCACTTTCAAAGAGAAACTATACATTTTTATTGCTGATAAATGTTGGGCACTTTGTAATTATATAAGGTAGCCATGGCCCAGGGCCCCATCTTTATAAAAGAGGCTGTTTTATGCATCTAGGGAGACAGTTTTCCAGATAGCAAGACAGTTTTCCAGACAAATAATCTAAATCGATTTAGCCACTTCCCCTTCAAGGGACAAAAGAGAAATTTCTCTGGTGTTTCAAACATAGCTGAAAGCTGTCACAAGTCCAATTGAGAGGCAAACTTAGTACAAATTGTGTTCACCCAAGCAATCAATTTCTAAAGCCCACTCCCCCTTCTAACAGCAGCAAGCTCTAAACTGGCCTTTGTTCCATTTTTCCTAGGTGGATGCACTTGCATTAATAGGAACGTTTTCAGTAAAAGTTATCCACATAAAGATTTCAGAAAATATAAGGTTTTCTACTGAACACTGAACTGGGAAGAAAGTCCTCAGCTGAAGAATAAGGTTCACTTTGGTGGATCATTTTAGCCTGATGAAACACAAGGATCCCAGCAGAAAGTGTCCAGACTGATATTCAGGTGCCTGGTAACTTCGACCTAAAATTTCATTCCCTCAACAGGCTAACGGAATAGAAATATGCCTTTTCTAACCACAACAAGACAAACAACCCAATTTCAAAATGGCACAGAAAATGAACAAACACTTCAATGAAGAAGACATTCAGATGGCCAAGAAACACATGAAGAAATATTAAAAATCACTAGCTCTAAGAGTGATGCAAATCAAAACAACTATGAAATATCGTCTCACCCCAGTAAGAATAGCAAAATTCAACAGAACAGCAAACATCAAATGCTGGTGAGGTTGTGGAGAAACTGGAACCCTTTATTCACTGTTGGTGGGAGTGTAAAATGGTGCAACCACTATGGAAAACAGTATGGCACTTTCTCAAAAAGTTGCCAATTGAAATACTATTTGATCAGCAATTCCACTAGTGGGAATATACCCCAAAGAAACCATAACAGCTACCCAATCAGATATATACAGATATATATACACCTATGTTTATTGCAGCTTTGTTCACAATAGCAAAGAGCTGGAAACAACCCAGGTGCCCATCAACAAACGAATGGATAGAGAAGCTTTGGTATATTCACACAATGGAATACTATGCTGCATTGAAAAACAAGGAACTCATGAAATATTATACAAAATGGGTGATTCTGGAGGACATTATGCTGAGTGAAACATCTCAGTCACAAAAGGGCAAATACTGCCTAGTGCCACTGTTGTAAAACGGGACTGACATTGAGGTTGGGGAGAACTTAAGAGGAGATAAATAATGTATACTGCATTGAAATAGATGAGGGAAAGAACTGTGTAAAAGGGATATGTGGTTAGGTATTATTGTCATGACAGGAGTCCAGAACGAAGGCTGCATAGTGGAGTGGACTTGAGAAAGGGGGGAGGGATTGTATAACAATGAAATAATATTCCTTTTACTTTTCAAAGAGAAGAGCAAACAGGGGGGAGGGGTGGGCAGGGAGAAAGCGCAACAATGAATCAATGGAAAACCAAAGTCTCTGTAAACTTTCATTAAAATTAATATCAATAATAAAAAACAAACCAAACACACATACACACACACACACACACACACACACACACAAGAACACAATATTAGTAGAAGATTTCAACATGCTTTTTTCAACAAAGGACAGGTCAACGCAAATGGATCTCAACAAAGGAGCAGAAGAACTAAATTATACAATTGTCCAACTCAACCTCACAGACGTATTCAGGGTACTTCATTCAAATAAAACCTCAATTTACTTTCTTCACAAGTGCACAAGGTATAGTGTCCAGAATTGACCATATACTAGGAAACAAAGCAAGATTCAACAAATTAATAATCGTTGAAAAAAAATCATCGAAATGATACAATGTTTTCTCAGACCATGATATCATAAAATTGGAAATTAATGGTAAGAGGATAAATGATAAAACACTATCAAGTAGAAGCTAAATAACACCTTGCTTGAGCATTACTGGGTCATAAGAAATAAAATCTCTCAGAACAAATGAAAATAAAGCATGTCAAAACCTCTGGGACACAAAATAGAAAATAAAAACAGAGACAACAGAAATGAAAAAGAGAATAACAAAATATTATGACAAGTTATGCTTTGATAAATTTGAAAACCTTCAGGAAATATAATTCCTAGAAAAATGTTTCTAGAAATCTATATCCTACCCAAATTGAATCAGTTAGAAGTTGAATACTTGAACAGATCCATCACAAAAGAAGAAAATGAGTAGGTAGTAAAAAGACTTCCCTCCCCCATAAAAAGTTGTGGCCCAGAGAGCATCACAGGTGAATTCCACAAAACATTCAGAGATGAATTATCACCAATTCTACCTTGCTATGAAACAAGCACAACTCCAATAACAAAACCAGGCAAATAAATTATTTTAAAAAATCAAACTTTAGATCAATATCTCTCCTGAATATTGATGCAAATATTCTTTACAAAGCCTTGACTAATAGAATCCAACAGTACGTAAAATAAATAATTAATTATGACCAAGTGGGCTTTGTAGCAGTTATGCGAATGTGAATCACATGAGTAAAACAATGTAATTTATCACATTAATAAAACAAAGAACAAGAACCAAATGATCCTATCAATGAATGCAGAAAAAGGCCTTTGACAAAACACAGCACACCTTCCTAAATAAAACACTCAATAATATAGTAATAGAGAATAATTTCCTCAACATAGTGAAAAGTCTTTATGCAAAATCAAAGAGTAACATAATTTTCAATAGGGAAAGCCTGAAGGCGTTTCCATTGTGAACAGAAACCCTATCCTCACTTCTATTCAATACTGTATTGGAAGCACTAGGTAGGGCAATAAAACAAGAGAAGGAAATAAGAGGCATACAAATTGGCAAAGAGGTGGTAAATATATTGATATATGCAAACAGTAAGATAGTGAAGAGAAAACCCCCAAAGGCAAAAAAAGATTAAAATTAAAAAATCTGTAGATCAATTTAGTAGACTTGCAAGTTACAAGAACAGCATTCAAAAATTAGTTGGATTTCTCTACAGCAACAAAGAAAGCATAGAAAAGGAAACTAGAAATGCAATATCATTTAAAACAGGCAACCAAAAGATACTCAGAAATAAACCTTACTTGAAACATAAAAAACCTTTATAAAGGAAACTACAAAATATTACTACAAGAAACAATAATAAAGCTAACTAAATGGAAAAATATGTCCTGTTCATGGATATTAAGATGCAACATTGTAAAATTGGCAATAATATCAAAAGCAATCTACGTGTTCAATGTAATCTCAATGCAGGTATCAAACTCATCATCAAGGAGATAAAAAAGGAAAAATGCACGTTTTTTGTTTGTTTGTGCTTTTTTTTAAAGGGAAAGAGTTCCCAAATAAGTAAATCTCTTCTGAATATTATAAATGAAATTGAAGGCACAGCACTCCTTTATCCCAAAACAAGCTTGGAAGCAGGAATGGCATCCACTTCTGAAATAGCTTGTCTCTGGAAACTCTATCAACCTGGAGAAAGGATGAAAGTTATGCAAGTGTTCAGGTCTTTCATTCATAGGATCGCTATGAATGATCTACAACTTGACAGCACTTTAACAGCAACAATGAGATAATTCTGTTGGCCTAGTGGATAGAAAGTGATGCTACCAAGCCAAAGGTGGGTGATTTTAATCTGTGACACTCAGGCCTGGTTTTAATTGTTTTTGGTCAAACATTCTTCTAAGTGGTATAGCACTGGTCTGTCCATTTGCTGTACAGAGGTAACTTGTAGGTGCTGTGATGCTAAACACTGTGACACTGATGTGTCAAATGTGATAATGGTTACCCATGTTGGACAGTGTTTAATGGAGCTCCCCGATTAAAACAAGCTTGGATGCAGAGTGGTGTCTGAGATAGCTTGCTTCCAGAAACTATGAATGTGGAAAAATGATGAAATTTATACAAATGTTCAGGTCTATCGTTCATAGGGTCACTATGAGTCGTTTCACCCCAGGAGCTGTAGCAAAGTTTAACAGCACAGAAATCAATAAATGTTGATGAGGATATGGAAAGATTGGGATTCTCATACAATGTTAGTGAGATTGCAAAATGGTACACCCACTATGGAAAGTAGTTTGGTATTTCCTCCAAAAGCTGATCATAGGAATACTATGTGCTTGTTGTTGTTGATTGCCTTCAAGTTGAGCACAACTCATACTGACCTTATGAAAAAAAGGCCTGAGACCTTTTCTAAAACAAGAAAGGGATACCACAAGGCCCAGCTATTCCACTCCTAGGAATATAACCCAAGGAAAATAGAATTGAGAGACACGAATGGAGTTATGTACATCTATCTATGTTTATAATAACACTAAAGCAAGAAAATGGAGATCCCCCAAAAGTTTATCAACAAACAAATGGGTTGAGAAATTGTGGTACTTTCACACGGTGTAATAATATACGGCACTAAAGAACAATTAAGTATTTGTGAAGTATGATGCAACAAGGGAGAGTCTAGAAAACATTATGTTGAGTGAAATAACTCAGACACAAAAGGACAAATAATGCATAAAACAGCTACTGTGACAATAAGAGGATAACTAAGGGGTGAGGTAGAGAGGAGATGAATAGAAATGTAATAAATAGACAAAGAACGGTAAGAGAACCAAGACAAGGGAAGATCAACCTTGGAAGAATTGAGATAA
Organism: Elephantulus edwardii; assembly: GCF_000299155.1. Lineage (NCBI taxonomy): Eukaryota > Metazoa > Chordata > Mammalia > Macroscelidea > Macroscelididae > Elephantulus > Elephantulus edwardii. The sequence continues at coordinate 1,672,499 of NW_006399881.1, forward strand.
AGACAATATTGTTGCAATTGGCAAATAAGAACAAGAGAGAGATAAAGTTATACATATATTATTGTTGTGTACCATAGAGTCAGAACCAACCCATAGCTGACCCTCTGGTGGATTTTCAGAGGTTCTTCAGCTTAACAACTGGTGGCCTCAGACTATCTATAGATATGTATTTTTGTTTGCATTCAAGTCAGAACTGACCCATAGGTGATTTCCAGTGGGTTTTCAGAATCAGTTTAATTGCACAGGAGAAGGTTGTCCAGCCTTTTCCCATGGAGGAGCTGGTGAATTCAAACCATTTGCCTTGGGATTGCAGCATGGCCTCTTACCACTAGATCAACTAAATTAAAAGGGGCCGGGAAGGGAAGGGAGGTGGAAGAAGAAGAGATAATTAATAGGAAAGTAGTGATTAATTAGTGGGCAGATGGGAGGTAAAAAAATAGGTAAGGTGCTATGGGGACTTGAGGATATGGAGAGATAAAAGTAACAGATCAATAGTTATTAATAATATAAACACAATATACAGAAGTGATTGTATAAAACAAAATGTACATGAATAAAACAATGAGTATGAAAAATTGTATAAAAATGAATGATGGTATGTGTAAAAAGAGTAAGGGCTGCCTGAGGGTGGCCATATATGGCTTTTACCAACTCCACAAAGGGGAATTATCCCTTTCAACATCAACAACACAAAAACAATTCCCATGATGTCAGAATGTCTCCCATGCTCATGGTCCTTTTTCTGCTGATACTAATATCAATCTTACTACTCTATTACTCTACTGAGTCCAAAATCTGTTGCAGAAGCTTGAAGCCCACACAGAACCTTAATAGGGAAGGCTACGACTCAGGTTACAATTGAACAGTCAGGACAACTTCCGATATGTGCTCACAGGCATTTCAGCCTCATGGCTTTAGGCTCTTAATCCTGCCCATTATGGCTCCTCTTCCTGCCCAGCCCTCCAACAAACTTGGGCCAAAGGCTCTTAGCTCCAGTTCCATGTTATAGCAGTCCCAAGTCACCTCCATTAGGTCTTTGGTTCTCTGCAGCTGGCTACTATGGCTGCTACTCCTGTAGGTACTGATTGATCTGGCATAAGAATCTCTGGCTTTGAAGTATGTACTGCATTTTCTTGTTGCTTCTTTGCTGGTGGTGAAATTTTCCAATTCTTCTTCTGCTGCTGTTGTTGTCATGTGGCGTTGAGTCGTTTGTCACTCATAGTGACCCTAAACCCTGCTCTATCCTGTGCCAAACGCATGGCCTCTGACACACCCATCCCGATTACCCCAGTCACTGAATCAATCCACCGCATAGAGGGTCTTCCCCTCCCGCACTGTCCCTCCACCTTACCAAACATGATGTCCCTCTCCAAGGACCTGTCTCTCCTTACAACATGTCCAAAGTATGTCATACGAAGCCCCAGAATCCTTGCCTCCAAGGAGTAGCCTGGTTTAACCCTCTCCAGGATGAATCTGTTTGTTTTCTAGGGTACATTCAATACTTTTCTCCATCACCACAGCTCAAAGGCATCAATTCTCCTTCTATCTTCCCTAGTCATTTTCCAACTCTCTGATGCATAACAAGTGATTGCAAAGACCATGGCCTGTATTAGGTGCACCTTAGTCTCCAGAGAGACACCGTTGCTCTTGAGTACTTTAGAGAGGTCCCTAACAGCAGACTTTCCCATTGTGGTACGTCTTTTGATTTCCTGGCTGCTGGTGCCAAGAGTGTTGACCGTCGAACCAAGCAAACTGAAGCTGTGAACAATCTCAATCTCTTCACCATCCAACCTGATGCTACCAATTGGTCCAGTGGTGAGAACCTTTGTCTTCTTGACATTGAGCCTCAGTCCATACTGAAGGTTGCAGTCCTTGACCCTTCGCAGCAAGTTCATGAGGTCCTCCTCAGTTTCGGCAAGCAGTGTTGTGTCATCTACGTAATGCAGATTGTTAATATATCTTCCACCAATCCTGATGCCACACTTCTCCTCATAGAGCCCGGCCTCTTGGATAATCTGCTCTGCATACAGGTTGAAAAGGTATGGAGATAGGACACATCCCTGGTGTACACCCTTCCCAATTTTGAACGATGCGGTGTTACTTTGCTCTGTTCTAACGACTGCCTCTTGGTCCAAGTATAGGTTTTGCATTAGCACGATTAAATGTTCTGGGATTCCCATTCTTCTCAGAGTCAGCCACAGTTTGTTATGATCCACACAGTCAAACGCTTTTGCATAATCAATGAATTTAATGGTTAAAAGAACCAATTATCTTGCGGATTGATGAGATTAGCCAATCCCTTTGTAAATAGGCTATACACCCCATTTGCATATTCTTTCCCATACCTATGGCAAAGTAAAAATATATGACTACAGAAGCCATTTTGAACAACAAACCCTTACCACATTATGACTTTTAAAAAAGAACTAATCTTCGCACACAGGCTATTTGATTTTAGACTTCTTGTCCTTTCAGTTAAAGCTGCACTAAACCAACCTTAATCAGAGATAAGCAGAGAAAAAATGTATATACCACCTTGCTTATAGAGGAGTAATGTACAAACAGATCTCTATCTAAATGAACTGAAGAGCAATAATGTCATTATGAAGACTAAGGTGCACCTGAGTCCAGGCCATGGTCTTTGCAATTACTTGCTGGGCATCAGAGAATTGGACAATAACTAAGGATGATAGAAGGATTGATGCCTTTGAGTTATGGTGCTGGAGAAGAATGTTGAACATACTGTGAACTGCCAGGAGAACAAACAGGAAAGGGTGAAACCAAGCTGCTCCCTGGAGGCAAGGATTTTGAGGCTCCATCTCACCTACTTTGAGCACATGGCCAGGAGGGACCAGTCCTTGGAGAGAGACATCATGCTTGGGAGCATGGAGGGAAAGCGCAGGAGAGGAAGACCTGGGATGAGATCGATTGATTCAGTGACTGGAGCAATGGGATTGGGTCTGTCAGAGATGATGATATTGGCTCAGGATAGGACAATTTTCAGAGCTAATGTACACAGGGTTGCTATAAATCACAGGCAACTCAACGGCATGTAACAAAAACAGTAAGCTAAATATTATTAATATTAAATATAATGAATGTTGTTGTTGTTATTGTTGTTATGTACCATCAAGTCACCTGAAACTCATAGTAACCCTATGTACAATAGCTCTGAAACCTGTCCTGTTCTGAGCCAGTCCCACTGACTCCAACACACCTGCCCCACTTGCCCCAGTTACTGTATCAATCCATCTCATCCAGGGTCTTGTGCTGTCCCTCCACTCTTCTGAGCATGTTGTCCTTCTCCAAAGATCAATTCTTCCTCGCTACACACCAAAAGTATGTGAGACAGAGCTTCAGAAACCCAGCTTCCAAGGAGAAACTTGGTTTCACCCTTTCCAAGACAGACCTATTTGTTTTCTTGGCGGTACATGGCATGTTCAAAATTTTCTCTACCACCACAATTCAAAGACATCAATTGTGCTTCTGAAAATAAAATATGTTAAAACATATTTCTGAGACAATAGGGGGAAAGAAAAAAAGATATCAACTGATTTTTAGAACATGGAAAACTGAAGGGAAAAGTGTAAACTGATTTAGCAGCATAAAGCATTTTATAACCTATGTGCCTGTACAAGGGTAAAGAGCCATGGAAAGTGGCCCAAGTAAAACTGCAGAATCTGAGGCTCTGTGCCTGAATGCTCCAGATACTACAGAGGAAAAGTTGAGGTATGACCTGAAAACAGGGAGATGATAAAGAGGTTAGATTCATTGGTCTTCTTGGAAAAACCAAAGTCCCTATAGAACAAGACCTCTGACATGAAGAGGCTAGTTCTAACTTTTCTAACATTCAAGTAATCCCATCTGTAAAGAAGACTTTAGCTTTTTTGTTTCACTCCTATACAGCGAAGTGATTCTTAACTAAACACTTTTATATACAGAGTCAGTATGAGTCATACTTCACTTGATGGCCTAGTGGTAAAAAGCTGCTGCAATCTTTAAGGCATACAGTTAAAATCCACCAGCTGCTCCACTGGAGAAAAATAGGCATTCTTCTCCCTTGTGATTAAACTGCCTCTAAAAACCCACTGGAGGGTCAGCTATAGGTTGGCTCTGCCACAATGGTATACAACAATGATAATAACAACAATATTTCCTTGAGTGCCTTCCTCTATTTTGCTTATCCTATGATCTCAAGTGTGTTAGATATGGTGAGGACAGCACTGGATAGGACAGGGTTCAGATCTGTTGTTCATAGGGTTGCTATGACTTATACAAGACTCAACGGCACAACAGTACAAATTTTAAATAACACAGAAGTAAATGTTTTTGTAAATGACATAGGTTCCATGTTTTCTTTACGTGCAGGTAAACAGACAATGTGTAAAGATGGTAAATTTTTTAAAAATTGCAATAGGAGCAAGAGATATGGAAATAAACACTGGAAGACATAACTCAAAAGAGTTTCAAATAAGGCTGAGAGTTGAGAGATATAGATAAAGGGATTGTTTTTCCACCCAAAATGTCTTTATAGATGTAAACTATATACATGTTACTTTGATGAAGCTAAAAAAGGACCTAAAAAAAAGTAGTGAAGTAAAATGAAAAGAATAACCAAGTAAGCAGAACATGGACGTCTTTATGTGAATGAGTATGAAGGATAGGTCTTACAATAGAAAAAAAAAATTAGCTTGTTTTGGCTCAAATTTAGTAGATACAATCCATATTCAGAAAGTGCTCTGTTGTGCTGGGTTCCCAATATTCTCTGGGACACATTTGGAGCTTTTAAGAATGATCATAGGAACCATACATAGACTAAAATAAATTTTTATGAGGAAGCTAACATTTCCATGACAAATAACGTATAATCCTTCATTTATGAAAAAATAATGTCTTTTTGGTTGTTTTTCCATGGGTGTAGACGAATTTAGGTCTATTTATAATGTTCTTTGGTCCAGTTTTCTTGGGCCATTTGCAAGATAGCAAGTGGTTAGGGGGTACAGTCTAAAGCCATGGAACAGAACTAAGCCAACTGGCCTCACCTCAGGAAAATAAATTGAAGGCTTTTGAAGAGAGCTCTACCAAGAGAGCCAATATTTACTCCCAAGTTATTTGATTCTAAAGTTATCTGCTTCAATAAACCTTTTCTCCTACATTATTCATGGGCTTATTTTGGTACAATCAACCAAGAATTCAAGAGCCTGTCTCACATCTATGTATTTGTTGCTTCCTAATTATTCTAGTAAGGCTCCTATAACTCTTTCTGGGTTAAGGAACTATTGCTACAAAAGTCCTATTAACTGTAACCATATTATATTTCTTATTCAATTTAATTCTGACACACAAAATTCCATCTTACTCTAACTGGCATCAGAGGAATCATTCACACTCTGATTTATGATTCTCCAGATACTTCCAGTTTCTTCTTCTCAGATGGGAAAACAAGACTTACATTTTTCATACAATTATTACACTGAAATTACCATCATAAAATTAATGTATTTAATAACTGTCAAAAACAGTGAAAAATGTGTCTGAAACATGAAGACAACTATATTTATGAATCCCTTCAACCTCTTAGAGGATCAGATAACAGGATAAAATGCCATTATGGTTTTGATCCAGGACATTCTATCATTTAAAATTTAGATGAAGAAAGATGTTCTTTATTCCACTAGAGTTGAGAGAGTCATAATGAATAAAGGTCATTCACTTTATGTTGCTTTTCATTTGTCCAGGGTTGAATATCTTTGCATTTTAAGCATCATCAAGGAGATGCACATTTTTCCTGGAGTAAATTATAAACAATGTGGTTCTATATAAGGGACTAAAGAATCAGACCTTAAAATTCAGAGAGTTCTCAGAGTAGAGATGTCAACTAGTTTTTTTAATAAAGGATTATCTTTTGTGACCTTTTATTCCCTTCTTCTATATTTTATAACCATAAAATTGTCCATTCCCTTTACTCATGTGCTGTTACAGGAAACAGAAAGGACCCACTCTTCCCATCAACTTCAACAAAATTATGTCATCATTTAAATTTGCCTTGTGTCTCCCACAATATATACTGTAAAAGGAGCAAATGTACAGTCCATAAGGGCAGCTTTGGAAAGACTGAATCCAACCTCTGCTAACTTCACAAATGGGAACTGTCTTCACCAACAACAGCAACAGTGTAAAACTGATCTCTATAAGGTCAGATATAGTGCCCACCCCATGCTCCTGTACTTACTTCTACTAATCACTAGATATGATGTTCATTGCAAATAGACCATGCATAATTTACAGACTTACTTTTTCTATATACAGTTGTGGAATTTATTAGGGATATAAGGTGGAGAGTGGGGGAGGCAAAGGATATCAAACAGTGAAAGTCCACAATCAGTGAACATCAGTACAAAGTCAAAATAACAGCAAGATATAATTCTTCAATTTGTTTAGACAGCCTCCCAGTCAACAAGTGAAAGTCTAGGTTTAGTCCAGCAACACATAGGCAAAAAGCCTCTCATTTCCTCTGTACTCCAGCAATTTTTGTCTTATAGCATTCACAAGTCAGCTTTTCCTTCACTTATCCAGCAAACAAAACCTTTAACTCTGGCTCTATCTCCATGGCTCCATCAGGCTTTGCCTTATTAGTCTCTCTACAATCTAGTTAGCTCACTTTCTCTTATGTTGACCTCACAGCTACTTGATGATGTTGAAGGCACTGGCAACAGTGAACCATATGTCCGCGATTGAGGCACTAGAGATCATGCCCCCATAGTAGGCTAAGACAATGGATATAAAAGCCATTTGTCTTAAAATGAAAAATAAGGAAACCTTCCATAGTCTTTCTATGAAGCAAGCATAACCCTAATACCAAAACCAGGCAAAGATATTCCAAAGAAAGACAACTATAAACCAATATCTCTCATGAATATAAATCTACAAATATTTAACAAACTTTTAGCCAATAGAATATAAAAGCACATCAAAAATATAATTAATCATGACCAAGTGGGATTCATAACAGGCATGCAAGAATGGTTCAACATAAGAAAAACAATCAATCTAATTCATCATATTAACAAAGAAAATAATAAGAACCATATGATCTTAGCAATTGATGGAGAAAAGGCATTTGACAAAATTCAACACCCTTCCAGATAAAGATGTTCAGCAAAATTGGAATAAAGGAATTTCTTCAACATAGTTAAAAGTATATATGCAAAACCAAGAGTCAATGTACATATCAGTGCAATGTACTTATCAAAGCATTTACCTTGCAAATAGGGACCAGACAGGGATGCCCACTGTCACCACTTCTATTCAATATTGTACAACAATATGAAAAGAGAAGGAAATAAAAGGCATACAGATCATCCAAGAGATGGTTAAAATGTCTCTATATGCAGATGATATGATAGTGTACATAGAAAACCTCATGATGGAATACTACACAGCATGCAGGACCAATGATTTTGTAAATTACTATCTAACTTGGGAGAGACTGGAGAACATTATGATGAGTGGACTAACAGAGTCCTATAAGGACAAATATTGTATTAGACCATTACTACAGAATAAGTATGAGGATCCAAGGAGTGGGGAGTGAGGGACAGAGGGCTGAGGATGGGCATGTGTAATAATCAAAGGGTCACACAATTTGATGGGTAGAGGGAGGCAGAAAGGTCTGGCGTGAAAAACAATGTATATAAACTTGTAAATAAATCAGTACAAATTTAAAAAAAATAAATTAACAGCTCTGGTGGCCTAGTGGTAAGAAACTGCACTGCAACCATAGAGGCCTACAGTTCGAATCTACCAGATGCTCTGTTGGAGAAGGAGGGACAATCTCCTCCTGTACCACTCAGATCTGATTTGACGGTATACACACAAAAAAATTTTAAAATACAACATTCAGATTAAGACAGACTAGGAAGAAGGATTGGCCACCCACTTCTGAAATAGCAGGCCTCTGAAAACCCTATGCCCAACAGAACACACGCAGACTAACAGAAAGGGCAACCTAGGCAGAACTATCAAGTATGGAAATACAAAGGAGGAGGAAAAGATGTAAGCAGACCCTAGTGACTGGAACATGGAAT